>NC_047508.1:37662390-37963973 GCF_902827115.2 Pseudochaenichthys georgianus
TGACAGCCCTAATATTTACTGCAGTTTTTCATGTATACCAGTAGTCTGATACAATATTTACAGTTTGAAAGGGTGTTAAATGAAATTTGATGATGATTAATGGTTTTTGTGTTAATGTAATAGCAGTTAAAACAGGACCGCTCAAATTTGACCGTGAACACCAAAGTAAGGGGGGAAAACGAACACAATAGGAGGGTTAAATGCTATAATGGTCAAATAGTGCTTTATTTGTTCTCATACTGCCTGTGCTGCACCTCTTTTCACCTTCTAATTGGAGATATGTTAGCCTTTGCAGACCATTTATATGCACAAACACTGCAGGGAAGGGAAATCCCCCCAAAAGCATGATTTTAAAAGCAATCAGGTCATTTGTTTTAGTCTCATTAAAAGGACTGATTTACTATGTGGACATGTCGAGAAATATTTGCCCTTTTGGTTTAAAAAATGTATTGATTGAATACCGTATTACCATATTATATTCCCAAGACCCATTTATCAGTTTATTTAACCTGAACCTGAAATAGTGGAATACGAATAATTCAAACCTGCGTATGACCTTCAGATTCTAAGCCTTCAAGTCGCTTATTTTCCTTATGACATCTGTCTTGCAAAAAACTGTACACGTGTAACATTGAATCTTTTCTCCGAGTTTTGAAATGTGCTCCTGGTATACTTTTAAATCGTATAAATAAACATGAGCTTTTCAGGATTTGGTGAAGGCCAATCCTAGCTGTTGTGACACACACCTCAACGTACCCCAAAGGATGTATCAACAGAACAGCCCTCTAATGCACGGTTAGTGTCAGTCACTCTTCCACTCGCTTGTAAACATTTCAAGTCACTACTTTTTTTAAAACTGCCATATTGAATGAACGGTAAACATAATACATATCCATCACGATGACAGGCCCCCTGCTTTTTTGGGCCCTTTCATTAAGACCTCAGCCTCACAAGTCTATTGATGCCGTGTGACGCAGCTGTAATCTGTTCATTACTCTGCCCTACTGTAGAGACACACGCAACACAATATAACGTGGGGCAATGCTTCGAAGAATACGGCAGACAGACCAAAATACAAGATGGCTGGCTTTGTAATAAATAAACCGAATGAAAAAGAAGTGAAGAAGTGCCCTGACTATATGGAACAAATTCCCTGAATCCTGCAGGTCCGCTGCAACTCTTACTACTTTCAAATCCAGACTGAAAACGTATCTTTTTGCCGCTGCTTTTGATTGAGCTGTTCATATTTGCACTACAGTATGGCTTATATGTATGTATTCTATACCTGTTGTGTTTATTTTATTATCTTTGCTTTTTAAATGCCTGTTTTTAAATGCCATTTTATAATGTGTTTATGTTGTATTTTATTTTATATTGTAAAGCACTTTGAATTGCCGTGTGCTGAAAGGTGCTATATACATACTCTAAACTTGCCTTGCCTTGCCAAGAGAATGTCTTGTTTTGTCTGAGAGTTAGGAAAAAGTAAAGCATGATATTGAAGTTTCTAGCAAAGATACTGTAAAAGGCCATATATAAGGACATTGAAACACATAAACCTAGAGGTAAAATATCTATATGGCTTGAACAGTGATTAAATCACTTCTTGAAGGTACAGCACATCATACAGACTTTGAGCCTCAGTTCCTCAGATCAGCTTAGGATGATGTGTGAATACAGAATAAGCTTTCAAATATGAAAGGTTAAAACGGTGGAGTGGAGCTACTAAGGAAAGAAATTACTTGCACTGCCATGTGCTTCAAAGAAAAAGGGGAAATGAAAGAAACCATCAAATACCTCTTTTAGGATTAAAACTTAAGTACAGTCTCTTAGATGAGAAATAAAGAACAATCTTATTATGTTTTTGATAAGAACATCCATCAGTGAGTTGTTCATTATTCATGACTTCTTAATTGGTTTGATGGATAAAGTTGATGGTGTCATGTCCTAAGGTGACTGGAAACAAGTTAATGGTGTCATGTCCTAAGGTGACTTACATTCTAAGGAAAATGGAAACAATGACGATCAGACATTGCCCTTCATACCCATATCTATGCACAGTATTTACTTATCTGCCCAACTTCATAGATTTTGAAATGGATAAAGGCTCAGTAAACATACTAAACTCTTTATATTAGCATGAGAGAAACATATCTTCAGCATTTTCTCAAACAAGTTACGTGGTGATCAAGGCATTTCTACTGTTTTGTATTTATAAAAACAAGCAAAAGTATATGCCAGAGGGAGTTTCTTTCCTGAAACGGCTCGATAGGACTCCTGTTTTCTTCCATTTCGTATTGAAATCATTATGTAACACTCACACTTAGGCCTGTCACGATAATTAATTTTGTTGAACGATACATTTTCCGTAGGTTCGCCTCGTTGATTTGGCTTAAATCCACAATATTCCCACACCGGAGATGGTATTAGGTTTTGCAACCAATTCCATTTAACTTCAAATTCCCCTCGAGTAAGTCACACGTTGTCCCCTGCTTGTCTCTATATTATTAATGTGGCTGCTAAACTGTTGCACGTGGAGTTTCCTGACTTGGCTGTGTGTGAGCCCCGCCCCTCACAGCGCGGGGCTAAAATTCTGGTCACATTATGTAAACAAACATGCATGTATTGTAAACGGCAATTTATCGAGCTCAGAAAAGTTATCGAGTCCATTTTTATTTATCGTATGATAAGTCAATGTATTGATTATCGCGACAGGCCTACTCACACTTCTATTGTTTCGCGCTCCAACACATTGTACATGATAGGCTAAGGGGTGGGACATCTCTAAGAGGTTGACCAATCACAACAGAGCCGGCCAGCTAACCAATCAAAGCAGACTGGGCACTGGTTTCAGACAGAGGGTGAAAAGAGGTGCTGCAGTATGAGAAAAATAAAACACAGCGGAGGTACTCAATACAAATATGGACCTGAATATGGTCATTTAAATATTTAACACTGGCATTATTTGCAAATCAATATTGCAAATGTTAGAATTTGAAGCCTTGAGTGTCATTGTGCATTTCTTCTTTTTTATACATTATAATCTCTTTCAGTTGGATAATAAAGAAAGAGATAATCTATTCATTTTCAGGAATAAAGTTCAGATTCAAAATGTAGGGGATACTTTTGGGACATTTTTTAACTGTGAGATTGAACATTTACAGTAACGGTCCAATAAATAATAATAATAATAATAATAATAATAATAATAATAATAATAATAATAATAATGCATTTTATTTATATAGCGCTTGTCACAACTCAAAGACGCTTAAATATAATATAGGTTTTTCAGGTTAATCTTTATCTTCATTTTGAGAGTAACACCATTATTAACAGGACTGGTCAAATCTGTCAAATGATTATTTTAATATAATGGTAGCAGCAGCTCGACTGTCTCGTTTTGTAATAGTTCTAGGTTGGGCTTTTTTTTAAAACTTAGTTTTTATTATTTTCAGAAAAAACAATACAAACAAAACAAACAAAAGTAGTGTCAGAGATCAAAGAATTATCTATACATAATGTAACTAAGGTCAGGGTTCGCTGTGACTTAGTGAAGGGTCTTATAGGCAGTACACTTGAACAGTTTATTTTCAAATTCTGGTAGTTTCATCCTGAGCCCATGGGTGAGTCTTTCCATATGGAGCATTTCTCCAACAACTTCCAACCAGTCCTTGGCTGCAGGGGGTTCCTCCTGTAGCCATTTCCTGGTGATTGTTTTTTTCGTTGATGCTATTAGTATACGCACAAGATATTGGTCTCCGTATTGGACAATGCTCCTTGTGAGATTTCCTAAATAAAGTTCTTCAAAAGTGTTCGGGGCCTCATATCCCAAAATCCGCTTGAGCACAGTCCATTAGGCGGTGGTGGCGAAGTCCATAGGGACTTGGCTTGGCAACTGGAAGGTCACCAGTTCAAGTCTCGAAAAGACCAAGTGCTACCGAGGTGTCCCTGAGCAAGGCACCGTTACCTACACTGCTCCCCGGGCGCCGTACATAATGGCAGCACACTGCTCCTAACACTAGGATGGGTCAAATGCAGAGAAACAGTTTCGTTACATAGGACCTGTACTGTGTAATGACAATAAGTTGAATTCTTCTTCTTCTTCTTCTTCTTCTTCTTCTTCTTCTTCTTCTTCTTCTTCTTCTTCTTCTATACATCATCCCAGTATTCCTTCATTTTCGCACATTCCCAAAAAACATGTGCATGTCCAACATTACTCCTCCCACACAGTCTCCAGCATGCCTCCTGAGTACGTGCATATTTACTTTTAGTTTTCCAACAAAACTCGTTCCATATCCTTGAGCTGGTGGTAGATTGCTGTACATTACATATATTATACCAGTCTTCATTGGACAACAGTATATTGCTCTCTTTCATCCATTTATCTCGAACATACAGTGTAGAAGTTTTCCTGTTCATGACTAGACCTTGGTAGAGTGCTGAAATCCCTTTACAAGAGACACTATTGTATGCTTTACACAATGTTATCATCACTCTGTTCATTTCGTGTTGCTGGTGTGGTTTAACTTCTTTCTCAAATAAATCTCTTACTTGTAAATACCTAAATAAATCCTGGTTATTCAAATTGAACTCCTCTTTAAGTTTTTGAAAGCTTTTAATTTGAGGCCTCTCAATTATAGTGCTGATTGCTGTAATGCCCTTGTCTGACCAATGTCTATATGTTTTATCGAAAATGCCAGGCTTAAACTCCGAGTCATAAGTCAACCAACTAAGAATTTTGATCTCTCTTTCCAAGTTGTATTTTCTAACCACTGTAAACCAGGTTTCAAGAGTGAATTTAGTGATAGGGTCTAGCAATTCCTCCTTCCTTTTGAACATAGTTCTGTTCGCAATCACGTTTGGGATATGGTAGTCTGATACTGTATTTAATTCAATATCTTTCCATTTCGCAGTATATGTTGTATCACACCAATTAACTAAATAACGGAGTTGAGCTGTGTAGTAATATTCTTGAACATTCGGTAGAGCCATCCCTCCTTTATCTTTAGGTGCTTGGAGGGTTGTGTATTTTATCCTCGGTTTCTTTCCCGCCCAAATAAACCTTGAGATGTTGTTGTCCCATTCTATGAATTGTGATTGGGGTGTTTCTTCAGGTAAAGATTGTAACATATACAACATTCTTGGAAGTATATTCATTTTAATAATTTCTATTCTTGAGCTGAAGTCTAGAGTGAAAACTGACCATCTTTCCATATCTCTCTGGATTTCCTGATTTAAAGTCTTACAGTTCGCTTCATTTAGTGTTGTTAGGTCACTTGTTATATTCACATCTAAATATTGTATTGCCTTTGCGCTCCACCTGAGTCTGTATGCTTGTTGAATAGGAAGGGATGGGGTACAATTTATAGCCATCACCTGGGTTTTTCCTACATTGAGTTTATAGCCTGAGAGATGGCCGTATGAATCAAGTAATTTCATACGTTTTGGAATGCTACAATCTGGCTGCGTCAGGTGGATCAATATGTCGTCAGCATATAATAATAATAATAATAATAATAGATTTAATTTGTTAGCGCTTTTACAGGTGCTCAAAGACGCTTAGTCTAGAACACAATATTTTGTGTTCTGTGCCTTTACTCACTACCCCCTCTATTCCTTCATCTTGTCTAATTGCTTGAGCTATGGGCTCAATAAAGATTGCAAATAGAGTAGGGGACAGGCAGCACCCCTGCCTGGTAGATTGTTCTAGCTTAAACCAATTTGTAAGGTTGCCATTTATTTGTATTCTTGCCATAGGATCTTGATAGAGTGATTTAATGCAGTTGATTGATTCTTTACTAAAACCAAATGCTTCTAGACAGAGATAGAGAAACTTCCAGCTAACGCTGTAAAATGCTTTTTCTGCGCCCAGACTTAGGAGTAATGCACTCTCCCCCGTTCTCTTTACTTCTTGAATTACATGTAATGTTCTTCTTATATTATCATGTGTTTGACGTCCCTTGATAAATCCTGATTGATCTTCGTCTATCAGTTCTGTCATGAAATTCTCGTGAAGATCTTATAATCACAATTCAGTATTGATATTGGCCTATAATTTTCGAAGAATTCTTTGTCCCTTCCCTCTTTAGGGATAACAGTGCTTATGGCCTCTTTCCACGTGGGGGGGATTATCCCCTTCTTTATAGTTTTGTTGAATGATGCTAGTAACAACGGAATAAGTTCCTTTTTACACATTTTGTACCATTCAGAGGGGTACCCGTCACTTCCTGGTGCCTTATTATTTTTTAAATGATTAATTGCCTCCTCCAGTTCTTTTCCTGTGATATCCGAATTCATGATATTATTGTGTACCCTCCCTATTGCTGGCAGATCTAGAGAGTCGAAACATGTTTTAATTGTTTCCTCCCCTGCTGCAGCTGGCTGTGATTCAGAGGTTGCGTTAACCGAATATTTTCCGTCAATGACGGATTTTTTCTAACAATGACGGAGAAATCTGAAAGCAGTCCGTCATTTTGACAGATTAGAACACAACTCGGAACAGCGCCAAAATGTCCACCAGCGGCCCACATTATATTACATCCTTAGTGGCCAGGTCGACTGAGGGCGATCTACTGTACTCTACTGTAGTCTGTAACTATTATTTAGTCATTCACACCCCTGTCCAGTTGGTGGCGAGTGTGTGCATATTAGTGCTGGGGGGAAACAATTATTTTGAAAACGATTAATCGGGCGATTATTTGATCGATTAGTCGACTAATTCAATTCATAAAAAACCTAATGTAAAAAAAAAAAATTCACGATACAGTGTCTCAGGGGATCTTCATATTTAAGAACCTATTAATGTGTTATACCAGATTAACGGAAATAATCTCAGCTAACTGACGATACAAACTATGTTTACCAAAACAAAACACAAGTCTCATAAGAAGCATCTAAATGACCCCTGAGCGAAAAATGCTAACGGACGTTGGCACAGAACTCAAGATAAAAGTACCCTTATTACTTATCGTAGCTGCACATACAATATATCCGATTAAAGCTGAGACTCCACAGAGTATGTAGGTATATAGTATCATCACTGAGTGATCCGGACTCGCGACAGGGGAAGCAAATACAGTCATCACAACACGTACCTTTACAGAGCTTCTAGGGAGATCGTCTCACCGTAGCTGTCAATCTGATCAAAAGACGTGTTCAATGGCATTAAAATGAGAAAAAACGCGGCTGAATCGGTTAATTCATAGGTTTTTAACGTCTATGTATAAACAAATTATTGAATTTATAATCCATAATTCCATTTGTATGTAAAAATCGGAGAGCAAATGCTAGTTGCTAATGGTAGCCACCACAGCTAGAACTGCTTGTTGCTTTGGGTGACCCACGTGTGTGTAGCGACGCGTCAACGCGGAAATATGTCGTCGACGATATTTTGAAGTCGTCGACGCGTCGCTACAGCACTAGTGCATATTAAGTAGCTATTGTCTAGTCTTGTTTTTGACCTCGTTGATTACCTCGTTGTTTAACCGGCTTTAGCAATCGCAAAATTTCACGGCAGCTGATCGTCCGAAGCTTTTTTAATAAGCCCAGTAGTTGTGATGGTGTGGATAAACGAGGTGAAAATAGGGATTGATGCGGTGAAGGACGAAGGACAAGTCAGTAAGACTCAAACTGACAGCGTTCAGCCAGTGGCAGACGGGCAAGCAAGTGGCAAGGAGTTCAAGCGGGAGTACCGGGTTCAGTGGGAGCAAGAGTTTAAGTGGCTGAGGAGGGCAGATGGCAAAATGTTCTGCGACATCTGTAGAAAAGCTAAGATGAGTAACAGATTTGTCCGAGAGTGCACGACGATGCAGAAATCAGCGTTCAGGCTTGGCTACAGCAGGTCAATTGAGTTGTTCTTGTAAATGTTTTGTTCATATTTTGATTGTAATTGTCTCATTTAAAACGATGGCATTGTTCATATTTGCCTGTTTAGGCAGAGGTCGCGGTGTGTTTAGCGGCCTCTGCCCCCCTCTGCTGTCAGTGCAGGAACAAATAGATCATTCATGTCCATGTTGACATGAAAAGTGACCACACGGTCGGTGTCTCTGTTCATCTTTCTTTTTCTCCATGCCCTTAAAAGTTCTGTATGAATCATTAAAACATGAATGAATGAACATTTGCTGCTCATACCCAAACATAAATATTAAATATGTCTCATCTCATCATTAAAACATGAAAAATGAAATTACGGATAATAATGGATTATGACGGAAATGTTACGATCCTGTACGTCAAAATGACGGACAGCGAAAAAGTCTAACGCAACCACTGCTGTGAGTATAGTTTTTTGTAGTAGTTTTCGAATATCTTTTCTATCTTGTCTGGTTCAGATTCTAATGTGTTGGGGCCCTGATTTTGTGGATTGCATTCTGCTGCTGTGTTTTCCTTATTCGTCTGACTAACAGTTTTGATGCTCTGGGGCCGGCCTCGTAATACGTTTATTTCACAAATCTCAATTTAATTTCTACCCTATTCTCTAATATCTCATTAATTGTTTTCCTTATTTCTTTAATTTGATTAAGTAGTTCTGGGTCATTAGAGTTGTTATGTTGCTGCTCTAAAGTTCTCAATTCTCCAATCTTATTTTGGTACAATTTGAGCCTCATTTTCCTCAGGTATACCGTTCTTGAAATTAGCTCCCCACGCATGACTGCTTTTAAAGCATCCCAGACGATGGTTGGGCCGACCTCCCCATTATCATTCTCTTCTTTGTATATGTTAATTTGCTTTTTGACCCCCTCAACATATTCTGGATCGTTCAAGATACCAACATTAAGTCGCCAATTTGTCTGTCTTGTCTGCTTATTTAAGTTCAACGTCAGGTATAAAGTGCTGTGGTCTGATAAATCTGCAACTCCTATTCTGCATTCCTTTGCTCTGAATCGGTCCCCTGCATTAATGAAAAAGTAATCTATTCTTGTATAGACTAAATGGGGAGCTGAGTAGAAAGTGTAATCATTTTCGAGTGGATGTAGTTCTCTCCAAATGTCTACTATTCCCAATTCTGCCAATGCAGTACGTATATATTTGGACAATTTTGTTTTACTACTTTTCCTAGAGCTAGTTGAATCCAGGTTGTGATTCATTGTAATGTTAAAATCCCCCCCACATATTAATATACCTTCCGATTCCTGGGCTATAAGCTCAAATAGATTCCTGTAAAAATCTTTTTTGCTTTCAGGAGGGCGAGACATTAACTAATGTGGTCAATTTGTCTTCTATTTTCCCCTTCACAAGTATATATCTCCCTTCTTTATCTCGTATTTCCTTAAGAAGCTCAAACTTTGTTGTATTTGATAGTAGAATGGATACTCCTCGCCTACTACCACCTTTATATGAACTGTAAAATGTATTTTTAAATCCCATCTTTTTAAGTGTTTCATGCTCTTGCTCTGTAAGATGTGTTTCTTGTAGGTATAGTTAACCTGTGTTTTTTCCTTTTTTAGTTTAGCTATAACCTTCGCCCTTTTTACTGGATTGTTTAATCCGTTCACATTAAGCGACACCATTTTCAGATCTTTAAATATCATCTTGACCCTTCTTTGAGGTTACCTTTATCCTTCTGACACTAATAAAAACACAAAAAACAAATTAAACATCATCACACAAAAGAACCCAAAAAGGAGAAGACCTCCAAACATGGGGAAATAGTCCATTCCCCAAATCCCCGTTGGAGGATGGAGGGGGAGTCCTCATCGTTGACGGGGCCCCTCCCTAGACCTGAACCTCCGTTGTGAGGTTGCATAATGTCTAACATGTCCAACTCAAAACACTCGACCTCTCCCAGATGTTGTCTATTCATTTTTTGTGATTTTAAGAAACCTGTAGGCCTATATAACTATGTAATCCTACACATTCCCATTCAGGACTCGTTATCTCAGGTCTTTTAGTTCAGTGAATCAGAAAAAGTCTCCCTTGAGACATCCGTTATGTTTCCCACCCGCAGCTCACCTGAATTTGCCCTCTTTGATCCGTGATTTTCCGCCCTTCTTCCAGTAAAACTTTTTAGGACTTCCACTGATAACTTTACAGCTTTTCTCCTGCGCGGTCAGCTGTGCCGGAGTCGGGGCCGCGCCCTCTGCCCGCCACTCGTTTCCACTCCGCGGATCCTCGCGGCCACGCCGGTTCCGTATCCTCGCCGGGCACGTCCACCGTAGAGGCTTCTCAATTCTTAAATGTCCCCTCCTCGACTCCCCTCCTCGAGACTTAGTCCCGCCCACAGGAGATGCGAGCGGAGGACCGAGGAGGGGAACCGAGGAGAGAGGAGGGGAAGCAGCAGACGTTTAAAGAAATGAGAACTCCTCTCCCCTGAGCGGTCATATTAAAGCGACGTCCGTTCATTATTACGTGGCAACAGCTGCATCAGCTGTCTAGTGTTTTGTCATATTTTATAATCTCTGTTAGATCAGCTGAACATTGTTCCCCCACATATTTTATTTGAATTCATTGAGAGTGCGGTATAATGAGACAATAACAGGCTACAGATGCGGACACACACACACACACACACACACACATATATTTATATAGATATATGCAATTTAAAGTATGAGAGCACTCTCATAATAACGTAACACAATCAGAGACTGGATATATCCCCCCCCCCCCTCTCTATGGTCGCTGAAATGGGGAATTGAAATTACAGGCCAAAAGTTGTATTTGCAAGAATTAAAAGTAAGCAGAGGACACCAAACCAACTGAGACCTGTCTGTCCGCCGCATCTGCGCACTGTAGCTACAACACGCACCTACACACTGTAGCCTACCACGCACACAACTACACACTGTACCACACACACCTACAGCTCCTAAAGCATAATCAGGCTACAGCCGTTGTGTATTTTATTATGTGAAGCACTAAATGGTTTTAGAAAAATATCGACTCTTTGTTTGTAGATATCTACTAAACTACAGCAAATAAAGAGAGTAGGCCTGTTATACTGAGTGATATATATTTTACACACTGCTATGCTTTCTGCAGGACCTCACAGCTGTTCTCACTGTAAACATCGCATCGCTATGAAAGCAGTTTCTAAAATAATATCCAGGGGATGCATGCAGAGCTGTCATTGGCTGAGATAAGTCCGGCCGTGCGTCACGCCTCCACCGTTCCCGGAAATGCATCCGCGGAGGAGCCGTGGAGGAACCATCAGTGTATCCTCGGTTATAGCTCCTCCAGAGAGCCTCCTCGACGCTCGATCCTTGGTCCTCGGTGTGCATTTAGAGAAATGAGACGTCCTTCAAAATGGCGCGCTGAAATTCATTTCCGGGTCACTACCGGAGGACCGAGGAGTCGAGGAGTCGAGGAGGGGAAATTTGAGTATTGAGAAGCCTCTCGTGTGTCCTGTTTCCTTCATGTCCTGCACGGCTTCCCTGGCATATCATAGGTCTTCACTCCTGTGTTCCAGTGGATACGATTTTTTGTGAGCAGCATCTGGAAACGGATTCCCTTTTCCATCAGCATTTTTTTAATGCCTGAATATGCACTGTAGGATAGTCGTGGTCGAAAAATATTTGTTTGCTGATATTTCTTGTCGTAGTTCAAGTTTAAGGTCTTTAATTTCTTTGCTAATGGCGGCAAAGCCTGCCAGCAGTGCATCTGAGCCGTCGTGTTCGCTAGCCTCGTGCTCGGGGGTTTTATCCATTGTAGGTTGATTTTTCACTTTGCCTGGTCCTTTACGATTTTTACTGTTCCTCCGTGTTTTTACCCCACTCATTCCTTACTTTAAACGTCGAGTTATTTGCATTTAGTGGGATAATTTGCCCGACCTGGGAGAGCCTCTCAATCACATAACCAGTCTCTCCGCCATCTTGTGGAAGTCCCTCTAGGTTGGGCTTTTAACATTTAATTTAGTACTTTTATCTCAATTTTGTTTTTTCATTCCCATGCTTCAAAAGCTTCAAAAGCTTCTCACTGATGTTTAGACCTACTTAAAAATTGAAAAGAAGATTAAGCTTCAGTTCCTAGATCAGCTGTATTACAAACAGAGCAGCGTTAAGCCATGCAAGATTTAGAGTAATGGACACGGTGTTGCTGTGAGACTAAAATAGTCACGTAAGAGGAAAAATAAATCGGTTTTCAGTAAAACAAAAAAATAATTTAAATAAGGTTATAAATAAGGTTATTAGAACAGGAAATGTGAGATGAATTATGAGTAAAGCGCTTTCAGTTATTAGTAAAAATACAATTGCTGAAATCTTCCTTTCTGCTAAAACTATTTATTTTAACAATGAACATTTGCTTATCAATGCGCGTGTGTTTTTTTCTTCCTAGGGCAAAGTATATGCCCAAGAGAGAGATTCTGCTGTTGAGAGATAACTTCTTTTCACATCAGAAAACCTTTTACTAAACGCCATGCATCAAACATAAAAACAAGTACAATAGCCCAAAGTCGCACTCCGAGATAAAGAAGCAAAGCAGTTATTTTCATTGTGGAGATGTTCCATATTTAGTTAAATGTTCTGGCATTAAAAGTGCAACGTGATGATGAAACTACGCTGTGCAACACTTTTTCATTCTTATAAATGACTTGTTATCTAGATTTTCCGTGTTAGGTGGTTTACTATATTGCGGTCCCCATAGTAATAAGTGAACAAATTATTTTTTTTGTTTTGTACTCATTGTTATAACATTTTCCAACTCACAGCAAACATATTTCACTTGGTATTTTGTGTTGCTTTATAGGTATGATTTAAAGCAGGAGTGGGGAACCTTTTTCCTCTCAAGGGCCATTTCAATTTTTTCAACATCCTCCGAGGGCCGTACAAATTATTGACCTCTGCTTAAAAATCACAGCCCATTCATTCGGCCTTTCTTTCATGCTGTGCAAAGAAAAAGCAACCTCTCAATCCAGATATCTCACCATGACTTGCGCATGCATTCACGTGCACGGTTGTGGCATGACCACCAAACAGAAAGATATGGACACAAGATGTGTGCAAATGTATTTAGTTTCCGATCCATGTGGACATGATTTAAGGGGGGGGACCTAACCTCCTCTAGGGGGGTCCAGGAAGATTTTTTTTTAAATATTGAAGTTAAAAGCATCAATCTGATGCACTTTGAGAGCAAAATGAAGAGATCTATGGAAATCTCTCAACAGCCAGATGAAACAGAACTGTAAGCAGATTTACTTTTTCTTTATGGATATTTTACAAATCACTCTCCTTTCAAACTGTATTCTTGTTTATTAATAACAACTTACTTTACTGTCATATAGTATTTTATACCTGTTTACTTTATTCTCTTGTTTTTTGATAACTATAATGATCATATTAAGATGTGCCTTTAGCTCACTGGTTGTAGAAAAAGCTTCTTATATGTGTTAGCATAGCTAGCTAACCAGATGCTAATAACAACAAAGTTATTGACTGTATGATCAGAATGACAGATGAACAGATCGCGACTGGGCTTACAACTAGAGACACTGAAATGTTGTGATGTCCCGGAGCGACGTTCTGGTGCTCTCCGTCAGAACTGCACCCCTGTCAGACGAGACATATACCACGTGATGACACGTTAGGCTCGTGTTGTGTTCAAGGACCATGACCGTTGCCAGGAAAAACAGGCACTCGCTTGTTTAATTATTTTGCGGTCTAGATTTCTTTAATTTTTTTCTTTTTTGCTTGTGTATATAAATTACCTCGAGGGCCATACCAAATGGTCTCGCGGGCCGTATACGGCCCGGGGGCCGGAGGTTCCCCAACCCTGATTTAAAGGTAAATAGGACTTCCTCCCTGCTGACTACAACCCTCCTGGTGCTAGTGTGCCTGACATGTAATGGATTATAATAAATATGAGGCTGCATATAATCCTCGCCTCGTGTGTTTTAAATCTCAGTCAAATATTAAGATTGCTATTCCATTAGCTGAGTGAGAGAAGTTTCTATCTTAATTCAATCCAAGCAAACAAAGCGACAGCAAAGTTAAACCAGGAAGCCCCTCCCGCATTTGCACTCATAACAAAAGGTCTAATATTTCCCTAAAGCACTTCACTGCATTAATTTATTCCCCTTCTTCCTGTGTTTGTTCCCGAACCCATCAGCGTGTTTCCTTTTTCTTTCTATTCACTCCCACACCATTTATCCCCTTGTCTAAGAGTATTTCCATACCTTTTAACCAATCTGTTCATTTCCCTTTTTATTCTCGTGTTGAACTACTGCCATGTCACTATGACGGTGACAGCAACGTCACCTGAAGAGAAAGAAAAGCCACTGCATATGAGATGTGTTTTCTTTCAACTATTGCCATGCTTGTGAACAAAATGCAGTTACCTGTCAGCAACTCAGAATGCCAGTTGGAGTGCAGCTGTATAATGCCATCGCTCAGACCCTAGGCTGGAGGAAAGCAGGCAGCTCTTTAGCTCTCTGACATTCGCAAACATACAGCAGCAGCACTCACAACCTGAGAGCAGTGTGTTTATGTATGTCAGTAATGATGAAGGGTTTAAAATAAATGACAGGGACATATATCATTAGATATTACATCAAATAGAAGATTAAACTTCAGTTTAACAAGTTGCTGTTGAGTTTGATGAACACCTTTCTATAAACACAGTCTTGTTAATAGAGGTTTTTAATGTTTGAAACTATTTGGATGTTGTTGTAGTGTATCATAATGCTTGAAAGACCACCTGTTCTACACATTACATATTTTACTGAACTTTATAGGCTAAACTTTCCATACAAACATCATTATTTTTCTATTTTTCTGATAAATTAACCATGACCTTTTCCACTGCAGCCCTTTTCATAATTCATGTGAAGCTGCCTTTCAGAAACTTCCCTTCAATCTTATGTTACACTCTATGAACCAATAGTTCTCTCAATAGGGTTTAAATAAATATATCTCTCACGATACGAGCAGCCCAAATCCAGGAAGTCAAATTAAAATATCACTTGGCACACTGAGCCATTCTGCCCCCCCGTCCCCCAGTCCCTCCTCCTGCAACACAAAGTGCAGTCCCACCGTGTGCTTGATGTTCAGCCACAGGCTAGTCAGCTGTTGGCCTCTTTTTTTTATGGCCTACTTTCCATCCAGGATGGAGTTTTTGGAACCTGGGATAAACAGTCCCACATCTGTGCTCATCTGACTTATGTCTTGCATTGTGGAGCTGCAGCTGTACGTGGAGCTGCGCTTCTGAACGCAGCTCACATCTGATGATGGTACACACTTTGTTGGAAAGGAGCCAGGTACTTTTAACCCTGAGCCAGTGACAGCTGCTGTGCTCGACTCATGCACGTGTTCTGTTAATTTTTGTATGTGAATTATACGATTTTATCATACGTGAATGATCATACTTCCTAGTTCCTACCGTTGAACAACTATTGTGTACATTCTAACTTTCATTTTGTACATTGGCAAATCCTTTAATACTTCTTATGCCTTTTTAGGAGTAGTATTTTATATATAATTTCTTTCAAATTGCTTACATTTTCAGCTATGCTTTTGAAAGAACATCCATAACATTCATCTGGCTGCAACTTACACATAATTTATAATATATCTTATTCCAATCACTTGTATATATCTTATTGCATTATTTCACTATTTTGTCTGTATTTACTTGCACTATTTTTTTCTGTTTTATTGTGTTGCACTGTTGGAGGAGCCTGTGACCTAAGATTTTCATCGACATAACTACACTGTAGCTAATGTACGTATGACAAATAAAAGCATTGAAGCCTTGATACCAAAAACAAATGTCCTTGACTGTCATTACATAACCTCATGCATAGTCCTTTTTTTATGTTTCTTTGTGCTTTGAGTGCTTTGAGCACCAGGAAAAGTGCTATATAAATATCATGTATTATTATTAACTCATGATAACTCCTTATAAACAAATAGAATAAGGCATAACATGTGACAGCATTTCAGCCATAGAGGATTAGTGATGGATGATGAAACACTGCCCTTAGATTTAGTTTAACTAACAAGAGTCACGCAGCCCAGTGCCCGCCACCCTGCAACACCAAGATAATAATCAGTGGATAATCTTAAACGCGATAAGCTACAGCTTGTTTCTGTGTCACAGATGCAATATACCACCCCCCCCCCCCAGCACTATGGTAATAGCATGCAAACAAAAAGTCCACACTGAGACATTCCAGCCTGTCCTCCTACAAAAAACGACCATATAGGTCGATTGTTCAGCAGCTAAATACGACCCAGAGTCACGTTTTAAAGTGTAGCCCCTGTAGTGGTCGTGTAAGAAACAACATGCTCCTGTCGATTGCAAACGCTCCGGAGGGTCGTTTATTCACAAATAACCCTCTCTGGAAAATCCTAAATTGTGGAATAGTTTGGCATTAAAATGCTTTTTTATTAGATTTCTAGCGAGAAGTGTATATTGTACTTTTATAATCCACGTCCAGTGGATGTGTAGGATCTACAGTTTGATAGATATACGAAGATGATTTGAGGTCTCGCCAGGAGAACGTGTACTGTATATGGGGCAACTTCCATGTAAAGTTAGCGTGGGTGAAAACAGTATTTCCGGTCTCGAAGTTTTCATAATAAAACCGGAAGTATTCCCCACACTGTCAAATGATTACGCAGTGATATCTCCATTACTCATCCACCAAAAAACATCAGTTTATCCTTGTTAATTACACAATATTGATTGGTTTAAATTGTGTACAATGCTTTTGTGTTTTTAACCTTCGATTCGGAGAAACACATTTTTTTTTCGGAGTTTAGACACTACAGAGTTTCCGAAGACACTACACTACCCAGAATCCCCAGCTATCGTTTGGGACTACAACATCCGCCTTGCTTTACAAACCCCGTGATTAGCCCTCAAGCTCTGTGATTGGATATTGGAGTGGCAGTGCGACAAGGTTACGCTGTCAAACAGCTCTTTGAAATGGAATGGAACCACGCCAGACTATCCAAAACTGGACTTGGACGGGTCCAGCCCGGCCCTCCCCCCCAGAATTACACTTGCTGGCTATTGTGTGTTTCGTAAACATGTTCTATGTCACGTCTCTACTGGGAAATGTAGTTTTAAAAGACGTTTTAGTATTTCCCACAATTAGAAGTTGCCAGTATTAAACTGTATACATCCCTGGAGGTTTAGGGGATACGAAACACATTGGTGTTATCAAATTTAAAACATATAATTAATACATGGGTGAAAATTGCTTGTGTCCATAATGGGCAGCATTAATACCACATGACAGCTGGTCTTATGTCTGTGACCCCTCCTGTTGTTAATTGATAAGCCTGAAACATGCACTTGTCAAGGTTCAGATGCACATTTAGCAAATATGGCAGTAGCCATCGATCATCTTAAGATAAGATACTTTATTGATCCTAAGTTGGGAAATGTTTTTGTTACAGCAGCATGTACTACTTTGTTCTACTCCACTACAATTCAGAGGTTAACCTGGTATTTTTACTCTACTACATTTATTTTTGTTACTTTGCAGATTCTGATTAATGATGTGAAATATAAACAACCCTTAAATCAGACTTTAGTTACACCTGAGTAAAATTCAGCCTTATCAGTTTGTCTGTTTTGCACATCCTCCTGTTAATATCTTTGGACGTCCTGCACTAAACTGTTTTATTGTAGAGATCACTACAGTATCTTCTAGATATTTTCCATTCTATATTTCTATCATTGACCCCTATTTTGTATGTAGGCTACTCTTAATATTTAAATGTTTTCATCAAATATAACTTATTCTACAACTAAATTCAATAACGTGCTTTAACCACTAGGAGGTGCGGTTTAGACCAGTGGTCTAGTTAATAAAACATAATAATATCGCACATAATATGACTATTCACTTTATTGTGAGTTTAAAACAGAACGGTAAAGGAAAATACAGTTTCAGTCTCTCGATGTGAAGCTTATGCATTGTACCATGAACCTGTATAGACCTGTAACAGTCAACTGCATGAGGAGTTGGAAAGGTAGTTCAGAAAATCAGTAATATCTTTAAAAACTACAAAAAAGTCCCTTTCTATCAGCTGTGCACCGTTATGGTGTAAATACAGACTATCTACTAATTGGATCAAATATAAAAGTCAGCCGAATTAGTGTTGATACTGCAAGGAGACGTATTGTGTGAAAAGAAATGGAAGATGTTGTTTAATTGTTGATATATTGATGGTCCACGTCACGTATTCAGTTTTGGCGGCATCTCTTCCAGTTTGTCAAAAGGTCTTCTGATCAGGGCTCTATAAATACATATCTAGGGCAGATATGTAATATTTAATGCAGCCGAACCGTGTATTACAATGCCGTTATGTGATGACTTTCAAAGAGAAAAGCAAGAACACTCGGAATAAAGTATTATTATTTTTTTTTTTTAATGTTTTCCGATTTCATATCACATAAACACCATATCCCGACGTGCATTGCGGCGTGATTTTAGCCTATCAAAACCTCTGAAAAAAGAAATGTGTCTCTCAGAATCGAAAGAGAAAAACCTATGGGACAAACACAAAAGCATTGTACACAATTTAAACCAATTAATGTCGTATAATTAACTAGGATAAACTGATGTTTTTTTAGTGGATGAGTAGTGCAGATATCACAGTTAAATCATTTGATCATTGGTTTTATTATGAAAACGGCGAGACCGGAAATACTGTTTTCAACCCGTAACTTTACATGGAAGCTTGCCGCATATACACGTTCTCCTGACGAAATCTCAAATCATCTTCGTAATATCTATCAAACTATAGATCCTACATATTGACTGGAGGTGGATTCTAAAAGTACAATATATACTTCTCGCTAGAAATCTAATCATAAAGCGTTTTAATGGCCAAACTATCCTACAATTTAAGATTTTACAGAGAGGGTTATTTGTGAATAAACAACCCTCTGTAACGTTTGCATTCAACGGGAGCAATCGAGGCCGACAATTTTCAAACGTAATTATAGGTCGTATTAAGCGCTTGAACAAACAACATATTTGGTCGTAATAAGGGCTTAAACAATCGACCCATTTGGTCGTATGAGTTGGAGGACTTGTTGAGACATTCACAACTGTGTCTCTCCTTGGTGTGTGTAGTCACCTAAAAGAACACATTTTTATTTCACTGCAATTATAATTATTTGTGGTATTATATTGTGTTGCATTCTTTTTAATCTAGTTGAACTAAGTGCACACTTGCCTGTTGGCAGTGTATGCTAATACCACAGCTGGATTCAAATCATAACACTTAAAAAGACACCATCCTTTTTACAATTTATGAGAAAAATGGGCAGCAACTTGCCGTTAGGTGTTGAATTATCAAGCATTAAAATCAACATTTATTGGGAGCTTGTTTTGAGCTCCTCCTAGAAGACAGCAAGCTGTATCCTCCCCAATTGTTGAATGATATACGTTTACAACACTGAGAGGTAGCCATGTGAATGTGTTGAACAAATAAACCAAAAAAACCATATGTGTCAACATGCGTGGGCTAATGTTACTGATAATGGCACACCAGGGAATAAGACAGCTTGTTGTTTAGCATCTCCCACTCTCAGCTGCCACTCAAGTGATGTCCACACCGAGGCTTAGAAACTGTCTCCTAAATATTTCCAAGGATTCAAGAATCGTATTTATTCTGCAACACAAAGACACAAAGCGAAGCAGTTGTAGTCTTTTTATGCTCCACAAAGAAAGAAAACACAACAATTTTCCTGCATTGCATGCTTTTTGAATTTCCAACAGCGAATAAATGGTAAATTCTCTAGGCTGAGGATATGGCCAACATCTTGACATTTAAAAACCAACATCATGGAAACATTGTCTATCAAGTTTGACGTTTGAACCAAACATCAATTATGTAAATCCAGAGTCCGCCTCCTCTCGTCCCAGCGGAGTCCTGCGCTCTGTTCTGATCAGCTCATTTTCAGACAGGTTTTTATAGAAATGGATCAGGACAAAAAGAGAGAGAACCTTTGTTCCTGAAACTTTCACAATCTCTTTACACAGAGGGGACACATGTTGATGTAGAATAGACATGAAGAAGAGGCGACACATGTTGATGTAGAATAGACATGAAGAAGAGGGGACACATGTTGATGTAGAATAGACATGAAGAAGTGGGTTTTGCATAATAGGTGACCTTTAAAGTGTGTTCCTGTTGCACTCTACTTTTGTGTTATTTTTAAAGCACTTTGAATTGCCTCGTGTTGAAAGATGCTATTTAGAAAAGATTGCCTTGCTTTGCCTTGTGATAGACCGTGCAAGTATTTAAAGGCAAAAGTACAAGAAATTAAAACAAAATTAAGCAGAGCAGCTGAATCTGCATGGGCAAATGTCACTTTTCAGCATGACCTCCAAATAAAGAACATTTTGAGCAATGGAAACATTTGCATAATAGCAATATATATTCTTACACAAAAAAAAAGAATTCCATTCTGTTTTGAAATATTGTATTCATCATGTGAGTGAAGGTGTTGTGTACAGAAGGTATTTTTGCACCTGTGTCGATGACGTGAAAACCAGACAACAAACAACAATTTATGAAAATGTAAAGTGCAGATCTAAAAATAGCGAGGGCTGCATGTAAGACTGCCAGCTCATGTGTTGGTGTGCATCACCCACAGTGGAATCTCATCAAAGCGAATATATTGTCCTGCCTGGAATTATTACAAATAGACATGCAACATATTAATCGCTTAGCCGTTGTTCGTGTAGCTCACATGCATTTCCAAACATTTGTACTACCTATGTTGCAAATGTATTATCTTTTCAATTTACACACGGCATCTATTGCACGTCTGTCCGTCCTGGGAGAGGGATCCCTCCTCTGTTGCTCTCCCTGATGTTTCTCCCATGTTCCCTTTAAACTGTTGGTTTTCTCTGGAAGTGTTTCCTTGTACGATGTGAGGGTCTAAGGACAGAGGGTCTAAGGACAGAGGGTCTAAGGACAGAGGGTGTCGTATTGTCATACTGATATTCTGTACAAACTGTGAAGACCACTGAGACAAATTTAACATTTGTGATATTGGGCTATATAAATAAACATTGATTGATTTGTTGTATGCAGTTTTAGTGGCTTGATTCATTTGGAGACTTGTTGCTATTACAAAGGGTATACTAGTAATGCATAATATAACAACAAGGGTCATACCAGTGAGTTCGTACTGTGAGGCGAGGAGAAGATGAGTTGAGATCTCTGCATGAGGAATTTTTTATTTCTACCCTTACCAGGACTCTAAAATAAACATTCAAAAACATCCAACACAAAACAGGCAAAGTTTAATGAGTGCCACAAAGTTGTCTGAGGCTAAAATGCTGCGGGAAGACAATCACGTACATTAATGTGCTTAACTAAAGCACATTATTCAACGTTTTGGTACTTTGCTAAAAAAGTTATTATCATGCAGCGAGGAAAACTGAGCTGCAGTGAACGTGATTCACAAAGTGTGAATGATTCTTAAGGTGCAACGAAATCAAACATCGTGAGCGCTATATAGTCAGTAAAGGTCAAGTTAATGATTATCTTGTGAAAGGCACAATCATCACTGCAACATTTCGCTACAGTTGAATTGTTTATCAAAAAAAAAACACAGAGCTATAACCCCCCCCTTATTTTTCATTTACATTGTAGTTTCACTCCACTGCTCAGCATTTTACGACTGCCATAAATGGATTGTTTGGCCCCGGCATCAAATCAATCTGCCATTCTCACTGACACACGGCATTTGTTTTGTGCTTGAGGTGTTTGAAAAAAGACTGCTGTGAAGACTTCGGGAATCCACTCATTCAGTCACTTGCATCTCGCTGCTTCTCATACGCCCATATCAAATGAAGCAGTGCAGTATTATACAGTAGCACTGTGTTGGATGGCTGCCATCACAAAAGCAGTGAAATTAATATATTCCAGGCGCTTTCGGAGGATGGAAATGTAATCAATTGGAAACAGGTCGAGGGTATATTATTGAATGCTTGCCACTGCTGCCCCATTAATAATGCCCTGATACAAAATGCAGACCCGGTGTGATTTTTTAGATACAAACTATAAAACAATGTCTCACAAATAAGATGCTGTGTATTCATAGACAGACATAATTTAATTTAGCTGTGCTGGGTGACTCTCGACATGCAAAGAACCTGCACTTAATGCAGTGACGGATGTAATTATCTAAGATCAAAATGTTAATCTACTGTTACATCTGCGTTTCATCATTATTGTCAAATAGGCATTGAGGTTAACCTGTGTAATTGAGATTTCTTATTCTTTATTCATAACCACATGCACTTCTGCACATGCACTGTAATGCTCCTGTTTTCATTTCTTATGATTTTATCGAGGCCCTGGTATGCTTTTGGGGATTTTACCTTGTATGTGTTACTGTATAGATTTGTGTGCATGTAAATGGTCTGTAAAGGCTAACATCCCAAAGTTTACTCTCGAGGGAGTTTCTCTCACACCCACTTGTCCCCTGCCTGAAACCACTTGATTGTAATCCTTTGTTTACTTCTGTAACATACTGATATATGTAAACCTCACGCTTCTATTGGCAACATACTATATGACAGTAAAACAATGTTGTTATTAATTAACAAGAATACAGTTTAAAAGGGGAGTGATTTGTAAAATATCCATAAAGAAAAAGAAAATCTGTTTACAGTTCTGTTTCATATGGATGTTGAGAGATGTATCCATAGATCTCTTCATGTTTCTCTCAAAGTGCACCAGAAAATCTTCCCGGGGAGCATGCCCCCCGGACCCCCCTAGAGGACGTTACCACTTAAATCATGTCCACATGGATAGGAAACTAAATATATTTGCACACATCTTGTGTCCATATCTTTCTGTTTTGGTGGTCATGCCACAACCGTGCACGTGAATGCATACGCGAGTGAAGATATCTGGATTAAAAGGTTGCTTTTTCTTTGCACAGCATGAAAGAAAGGCCAAATGAATGGGCTGTGATTTTAGTATTTTTAAGCAGAGGTCAATCATTTGTACGGCCCTCGGAGGATGTTGAACAAATTGAAATGGCCCTTGAGAGGAAAAAGGTTCCCCACCCCTGTAGTAGAAGCACAACATACTAATATGAACCTGAAAATGAAGTGTGTGTGTGTGTGTGTGTGTGTGTGTGTGTGTGTGTGTGTGTGTGTGTGTGTGTGTGTGTGTGTGTGTGGGTGTGGGTGTGGGTGTGGGTGCATGCGTGCGTGCGTGCGTGCCCTAACCCTAACCCTTACATTTGAATTTGAGGCGTGTAAAATTAAATGACATGTAATTCCCTTATTTTCATCTTCCTGCTCCAAATCTATCAAGGTGGGTTTAAGACATCCAACAACAGATATTGTTAATTTTGCTGTTGTTTATACAGCACATCTAGCTTTAGGCTGTGGCGCATTGAGCAAAGAGCTGATTCCACTTATTGGATACACAAGAACAACAAACCTATTAAAGATTGCCGTATGAAAAAGAGTATTACAGGCCCAGAGGAGACAATTTCATTAATATTATGACACATTTGGAAGACAACCAATGAGACAGCAAAAATGTCCCTTTGTTTCTTTAGTGCGAGGGACTGATCATTACGCTACTGTTTGGTTGGTAAACTGAACTTGGAAGTGCACATTGCAGGTAATATCTTGTGTTCTCACATAATTGTGATTTACTCACAGGGGAGGAGAGAGGCTATAAAATCCAACAGCCTGCAGCTGAAGCTTAAAAGACAAATATGAGTTCTCTCTATTTAAAACAAATGGTTCCTGGGCTAACAAAATGAACATTTCTAAAACAAATTATACTACTTCTTTAAGGATGGCGGGGGATGGAACCGCACTGTTTAGTGCCTTGGTGACAAAAATAAACAACTTCTTAACTGGATATTTTCCTAGCGTGATCACTGTTTACTAGTGGTGCACGATAATTATCGGGCCGATAATTATCGGTCCGATATTAGGAATTATGACGTCATCCCGATAAACCCGATAAAAGTATTAAAGGTGGGGTAGGTACGTTTTTCGAGATTGCTAGAATTTGAAAATACATAACCGGAGAAAATCTGCCACTTCCTTATAGAGCCCCTCCTCCAACACACACTAACGCGCACATGACCAATGAGGGCACGAGATAAGTTTGTGCCCCGATGGAAGGCTGACAGGCAGGTCGGCCATCCAATCTTGGTTGTACTTTTTACAGTATTACGGCTTCTACAGATGACATTTTTTATGGATTTTTTGTCAAAGCACTTAAGATATTCATTGCTATCGGGATGTTAAGAGCATTCCATGGAATATAACAAAAAGTGTATCTCGAGCCGGTTTCTGAAACTTACCTACCCCACCTTTAATAGCCCCGATTATACAATACAATATATTTTTTGGGTAAAAAAAAAGAAAAATATCCTGCGGTGTGGGTGGATTGGGATGAGGGGCGCTTGTTTTTCCCTCGGCTCCTCCCGTTTTGCCAGTACTGTGGTATTGTGGTTTAGGAAGAGGGGAGTTTTTCACCAATCCAGCGCTCCCTAACTCATGCCTGGCTGTGACGTGAATGGTGAGCGGCCGTGAAGCCAGGACAGTAAACAAACATGTCGTCGGTAGTATGGGACTATTTCAAAGTTTCAGAGTTAGATAGTTCGCTTGCTATTTGTATTAACACATGCAATGCAGAAGTTCCACGAGGAGGGAAAAAGGCAACGAGCTATAATACTTCCAACCTGATCAGTCACCTGAAACATCGCCATCGCTACGATGGTGTGTTAAAAGTGTACGAAGACGCCTGCGCTGCTAAACTAGCGGAGAATCCAAAGCCAGCTGCAAAGGCAAGAAGTTTTCCAGAGACGACCCCAGGGCTAAAACCATCTCTAACTTCATCATAGAAATTATGGCGCTAATAATTATATTATTATCGGTATCGGTCTTGAGAAGCAGGAAGTTATCGTTATCGGTTTCAAAAAACCAATATCGTGCATCCCTACTGTTTACAGTTCTTTGAAGCATGCCAAAAGATATTCATGATTCCAGATGTATCCCTTTTTAATATTTGGTTTATATGTAGGAGTTTTAAACGTTCAGGCTTTGGTTTGGTTTCTCAGAGTGAATTTGGTAGCAGAGGTGTTACGTTTTTCAGACTGAGTAAAGAGCCAATATAGGTTTCCTTTTTTCCATCCAACAGCAAAAGTGAACTGCAGTGAAGCCGCGTTCAAAATGAATACATTTGCACCTCCACACTTTTTGGTGTTGTCCAAAGATACAACTATTTTGGGGTGATATTTGGAGAAACATGCAGCATATTCTAGAGTTACAGATCCCTTTCTCTTTTGTAGTTCTCTACTTGGGTGGCCTTCCAGAAGAAATGACGGGGAGTAAATATGTACTGTAAAAAGCTATTACTCGTAAGTGGTTACAGGCCGAATCTCCTTCAATAGATCATTGGATTGAGATCATTAAAGACTTTCATGGCATGGAGAGATTGACACTTTTGTTAAGACTTAGATATGACCTGTACACAGTTTGATGGTCTAAATGGTTGAAATATATCTCGAAATAAGTGTGATTGTAGATATTCCTTGTTCACCTACTGTTGGAAATGCTGAATGTCCGAACCTTGTTTAATTGTAAACAATATTACACCATGCATTGATAAACCAATGTCCATGTCCATCATACAGAAATGTACTTCCTCCAAACTGTAGAATACTCGTTGTCTGGCAACTATCTGTTATAATGTGCTGTGCTTGTTTGTGTTGTCTGATATAAATAAAATCTAAGTGAGAAAAAATAAATGAATACATTTGTTCTAATTCCTCAACATTTGCAAATTCTTGGGTCTTTAGCAATACACCCATCAAGTGTGAAGTAGATCGTATCAAGGTTTCTCGATTATATGAAAAGGACATTCATAAAAGCACACCGACAGAGAACCCTTGCTTTATAGAACGATTAAAGTAAGATCCACTGAAGATGTGACATGCACAGGAAACATTGATCTGTCTTTTTGAATGCTTCATAACCCAGTATTCAAGAAGCAGGCTCAAGTGTTTCTCTTTTGTTGAGCTTCCCCTGAATACTGACGGTACTCCATGTCTTTGTAGCCAACAAAAGTTATATCACTACTTCAAAAACAAGTTTAATACGCATTATTCTTAGGTCAAGAGATTTGACTCAGCTTTCTTTGAAGACGCATTTCCTTTCGAGCATATTCTTAGAGTTTGATTTTCATCACACTAACTTCAACTTTAATGCATGACCACTCGAGTTGTGACACTCTGAGGAATGGCTTTTTCAAATAAGCAATTGAGGCTAGACAAAAAAAGTGCCTTTACCCTCATATTTGTCTCAAATTAAGTATCAGAAATATGTTGACATATAGCAACAATACAAATAACTGGAAGGTGGGGTTTTGAGTGGGATCTGAACATTTCAAAAAAGTGTGCGCAAAGTGAATAGTGTCACAGGTAAAACTTAAATTACGCAGAGGTGAATTAAAATAGTTTTTCTGAATCGTTTGCCACAGGCAGGCCATGCACGATACATCATTTGAATATACTATAAACTAAAGCCTCGGAGATAAGAAAATAATTCGATTTTTTATGAATAGTATGTATTGCTCACATTGTGTTGCCCTAATTTTGCTGTGTTGTTTCCTATGTTCAGTGTTCCCTCTTGGATTTCAGACAAACGCAGTGTTGATTCTCTCCATGAATATCGAATGCAGATGAATATTAATCAGTTCCCCTGGCAAGCCTCAGCCAGCGTGAGAAATGAATCAAACTGCAAGATGTCACAGTGAAGAGCACAAATCCCACTGCTCCTCCATCTAACATGCCCTTCCACATCTTAAAGAAAAGGCAACGTAAGGCCACACAAAGGGGATACTTACCTTTCACCTGAAGACAAAGCAAATCTTACATAACACGGACCTTCAATTCGCAATAAAGTTATTTCAAAAGTTATTAGAGCCTTATTTCCCACATTCGTTGGTTTGTTGAATATGCTGATGCAATCTTCTGCCAGAAATGTCAGATAGCACCAGGGAGCCGACCGGCAGGGGAAAATCTATTCAAACTCCCATCAAACTGCAGACGCAGAAAGTGGATTCGAACAGATCTTTTGCGGTGCTAAATTGTATTCATTACTGTAAACAACAGAACTCCTGTTAACATGCTGTTGATTTTGTTGCCAGATAATGCTAAAACCATAGTGGGAGAACTATAAAGCCTCACATTTGTTTTCCATAAGAGGTGATTTAGTATGCTGGATTTAATACATGAGTTCTTAGGGGAGTTTGCGCGGTGTGTGGAGAGGTGCTTAGTTGGGGGAGTGGAGGCTGAGACGTGTGGCTGCTTGGGAGACCATGCGTGCTGCTGCACTCTGTGGGAAGCTAATGACCAACGCACACTAGCTATGCAACGAGGATCACCAGCACAGCTCTCCATCTCTCTCTGGCAGAGGGGATTTTCTCCAGTAATTGGACCTCAGAGTGGAACTGAAAATCCCATTTTGGGGGGAAAATGGCAGCTGGAGATGCCCGAGTTGATGCACAAATACATACATTTCTAGCTGTAGCTTATCAGTCATGATTTTTCAAACACTGATATTTCACAAATAGTGAACAAAGTTTTGTGAAGCCGCCATTTTATTATCCTCGCATTAGCATTATTAGCATTCTTTCACACACAGTGACGTCACGAGCTACCCACAATGCAACACGCGCCATATATATATATATAAATACGTCATTTTCCTGGAGGTGCAAATATCCTGGAAGTGCAAATATAAACAGCTAGCTAACGTAGCCAGGCAGCAGAGGTTGCGTTAACCGAATTGTTTCCGTCAATGACGGATTTTTTCTAACAACGACGGAAAAATCTGAAAGCTGTCCGTCATTTTGACAGATTAGAACACAACTCGGAACAGCGCCAAAATGTCCACCAGCGGCCCACATTATATTACATCCTTAGTGGCCAGGTCGACTGAGGGCGATCTACTGTACTCTACTGTAGTCTGTAACTATTATTTAGTCATTCACACCTCTGTCCAGTTGGTGGCAAGTGTGTGCATATTAAGTAGCTATTGTCTAGTCTTGTTTTTGACCTCGTTGATTACCTCGTTGTTTAACCGGCTTTAGCAATCGCAAAATGTCACGGAAGCTGATCGTCCGAAGCTTTTTTAATAAGTCCAGTAATTGTGATGGTGTGGATAAACGAGGTGAAAATAGCTGTCAGTGCAGGACAAATAAATCATTCATGTTCGTGTTGACATGAAAAGTGACCACACGGTCGGTGTCTCTGTCCATCTTTCTTTTTCTCCATGCCCTTAAAGGTTCTGTATGAATCATTAAAACATGAATGAATGAACATTTGCTGCTCATACCCAAACATAAATATTAAATATGTCTCATCTCATCATTAAAACATGAAAAATGAAATTACGGATAATAATGGATTATGACGGAAATGTTACGATCCTGTACGTCAAAATGACGGACAGCGAAAAAGTCTAACGCAACCACTGCCAGGCAGAGCGCACTAGTTTTTTTTTCTGAATTAACGACAAAAGAAATCGCTGCATGTCTTCGGATTACATCTCTGGACTTGAGGGGTGTGCTTTAGGTCGTTACCAGCGTAAACTAGAGCTGTGTGGGTTGTCGGATTGCCCTTACAGACTGCCTGCAGATGTATGGAAAAACGAAAGGGGCCTTCGTTGATTTTGGCAGCATCTACGTCTAATTTCTGGAAACACCAGGTGAATACCCCACTTGTCACAATAATATTATCATGCCATTGCATATATGTGGTATTTTAGAGTTGACTAGATATTGATTAAGGCAATAGACTATGATATTCAGTACAGGAAACTTAGCAACACCTAGACGGTGTACGGCTGCTTGCACCTCGCGTAAAACGGCGGATACCGGAAGTACGGTGTCGCGCTCGGCCCAATACCCGTATGTGTGTGTGAAAGAATTAGCATTAGCCCAGCGCAGAAACGCAGAGAGACTAACTTATGGCAACACAAAAGAAAACATGGGAGCGGTGGAGATGAGGAGGTGTCGGCGTTCTGGCGATTTACTCGGAAGGCTTCAGTAGAAGCCAGTCCCCAACTCCGGGGACTTCCGGCCGGGGACTTCCGGCCGGGGACTTTGGGCGGCAGTATACGCCGTGAAGTGGTTTGCGGCCTGCCAGTAAACCCAAAGCAGAAGAAGTGACGTCAGCGGCTTCATTTGCCTAATCCTCCCCAGGGACTTTTTCCGGTGTGAACGCGATCTGTACTTAGTTCATGAGAACTAAAGAGTTCTCATGAACTAAGTTCTCATGAACCTTTGTGGGAAAAGTACTGCGGTGTGAATGCGCCTATTGACAATCTTTCAGTTTGTGTGTACAGACAGAGAGACATCAAAATAACGTATACAAGAAATACAAATATATATAAATATGTATAAAGATATGTATATACCTATATATATATATATATATATAACAATCAACAGACACATGTATGCATATGCACACATTAAGACCTAAATTAAAGCACAACAATCAATACATACAAAATAACAGTCACTTCAATATCTTTGGGAAATGTTCCCATTTGTTGTTGTGAGACATGTTTTCATGTGAATAGCCCTGGAAGATTTATGTCTCACCACTGTTGCATGAAAACAGAATTTAATAACTTTGGGGTTGTGAATTAATGGTTTAATTTGCTTTAGGCATAGTTCACTGCTCTATTGTTAGCTGTCCCAAGAGACATATGGCCCACATGTGTTATGTGTAGAGCCTGGTGCAAAAATAAGTTTGTGTGTATTACAATGCAGATACGATTGCAATATGAGAGTGAATGCACACTCAGTTGCCCAGCACAGTCACACACTGGAGAAATGCTCCCAACGTGTGCTTGATTTAAAAATAAAATGAAAAGATAAAGGTTGTAGAAGGTTGTTTGCAGGCATAATTAAAACCCACTCAGGCACTATCTCACATGAGGATTTCAATGATGTGGGGTGGAAGGCAGTATTGGGAAAGATTCACATGTTCAAATTAGGGCTGCAACAAACGACTAATTTGATAATCGATTAATCTATCGATTAATGAAACGACTAATCGATTATTCGGATCGTTAAGGTTTTAACTGTACTACTACTTATATCGATACTGCTTATCGATCCGGTCCTTTTAACAATAGTATTAATGGTTCTTTTGACAAGAAATAAGGTAAACTAACTAAACAAATTGTGAACAAAACTTACATTGCTTTTTATTTTTAATTAAATGCATAATATTTCACATCAAAAGAAACAACAATGTTTTAACAAAATCGTATTAAATAATCTGAAGACAGAACTGTAAACAGAATAGCAGAAACTTTAACAAAATAAATAACTCAGTTTCCTCTAATAATTATCCCATGCTTGTATCATAGAGTTAACTCCGTGTGTTGCTGCTAGCATACAGAACACCTGACGTGGAAACGTTACTCGTGGACGGGGCTACAGAGCTGCTAGAGCAGGGGTGGGGAACCTTTTTCCTCTCAAGGGCCATTTCAATGTTTACAATATCCTCAGAGGGCCGTACAAGTTATTGACCTCTGCTTAAAAAACTAAAATCACAGCCCATTCATTTCATTCTGTGCAAAGAAAAAGCAACCTCTTAATCCAGATATCTCACCATGACTCGCGTATGCATGCACGTGCACGGTGTGGCGTGACCACCAAAACAGAAAGATATGGACACAAGATGTGTGCAAATGTATTTAGTTTCCTATCCATGTGAACATGGTTTAAGTGGGGGGGACCTAACCTCCTCTAGGGGGGTCCGGGGGGCATGCTCCCCTGGGAAGATTTTGTTTTTAAATGTTGAAGTTAAAAGCATCAATCTGGTGCACTTTGAGAGCAACATCAGGAGATCTATGGACACATCTCTCAACACCCAAACACAACTGTAAGCAGATTTTCTTTTAATTTATGGATATTTGACAAATCACTCCCCTTTGAAACTGTATTCTTCTTTATTAATAACTGTCATATAGTATTTTATACCTGTTTACTTTATTCTCTTGTTTTTTTATAACTATAATGATCATATAAAGATGTGCCTTTACCTCACTGGTTGTAGAAAAAGCTTCTTATATTCGTTAGCATAGCTAGCTAACCAGATGCTAATGATAACAATGTAGCGCCAGGAAAAGGGAGTCGGAGGCGGTGTATTCAGAACGGAGTTCCACTCTTTATTATCCATTAAATATAGAGAGGTCAACACATCGTCTGCTCTGCTTAATGAGCTAGCAGGAATGGAGGCTAACTCTCCAGGTGTTCCCACTAAAGGGTCCGTGTGGCAACACAATAAGAGAGGTGAATTATGTCCCATAACGTGTCACCACACAAGCCCCCCCAGAATTCACGTGCAAACAAAATCCGTATGGCGGGGAGGAACAATCCGCCTGCCCCCACGAGACCTGCGCACCGGAGTCGGTACAGCGACCTCCGCCCGTGCGGCCCCTGACAGAGGAGGGACCGGAACAACAGGTCCACACTCCCTGACAGGAATCAAAGCCGGGGGTCGGCCCCGTCTCGGCGGCCGAGCCAGCACCACCGGCCGGTCCACGTCCAAGTGAGCAGCCTTCACCCGGTCAACCGAGACGTGCTCAGCCTTACCGCCCATGTCGAGCACCAGGTGTTTTTCACCGTGTTCCAAAACCCGGAAAGGTCCGTCGTAAGGTGGCTGCAGGGGGCCTCTGTGTGCGTCGTGACGGATGAAGACGTGCCCAGCTGAGCGTAGCTCCGCGGGAACTTGAGACCCTGGCGCACCGTGCTGAGTAGTCGGGACTGGAGCGAAAGCCTCCGCCGCGTCACGCAGAAAAACTCGCTGGGCCGTGGCAGACCAGGGAGCTGAAGCATTTGGGAGGAAATCCCCCGGAACTCTCAGCGGCTGACCGTAGACCATCTCCGCTGTAGAACACTGCAGATCTTCCTTAGGTGCGGTCCTCAGGCCCAGCATCACCCAGGGCAGCTTGTCGACCCAGTTACCGTCCGTAAGGCCGGCCTTGAGGGACGCCTTCATGGAGCGATAAAAGCGCTCGCAGAGGCCGTTAGCCTGAGGGTGGTAAGCGGTAGTCCTGTGCAGCTTGACCCCCAAACCGCTTGCCACAGCGTTCCAGAGCTCGGACGTGAACTGAGAGCCCCTGTCTGAGGAAATGTCTGACGGGGTGCCAAAACGACAAACCCACGTTGCAATGAAGGCCCGGGCAACGTCTGCGGCTGATGTCGAAACGAGCGGAACTGCCTCCGGCCAACGGGTCGTTCTGTCCACCATGGTGAGGAGGTAGGAAAACCCCTGAGAGGAAGGCAACGGACCAACCAGGTCAATGTTGACGTGATCAAACCTCCTCTCAGGCACCAGGAAACGCTCCAACGGGGCCTTCGTGTGGCGGTGCACCTTAGCGCGTTGACAAGCCACGCACTCCCTGGCCCAAGTCCTCACATCCTTTTTCAGCCCATGCCAGACGAACTTCGCGACCACCAAGCAGCGAAGGTTTAACGCCGGGGTGTGATAGGCCGTGCACCGCTTCGAACACAGAGCGCCTCCAGCTGGCAGGGACGACAGGCCGCGCCAGGCCCGTGGAAACGTCACACAGGAGGGTAATGCCCGCGTCGCCGAACACTACGTCACTACGTCCTCCAAGCGCAGCCCCGCGCCCTCCACCTTCAGAGCCTGGACGCCGGGATCTGTGACCTGGTCCGCCGCCATGCGAGTATGGCCCAACTGGACGGCACCGATGACGACTCTGGAGAGGCAATCAGCAACCAGGTTCGACTTGCCAGCCACGTGCTTAATGTCCGTAGTGAACTCTGATATGTAGGAAAGCTGCCGCTGCTGACGTGCCGACCAAGGCTCCGCCACTTTTGACATGGCGAAGGTGAGCGGCTTGTGGTCGACAAACGCCGTAAATTCACGGCCTTCCAGCATGAAACGGAAGTGCCGCACGGCCAAATAAAGTCCAAGGAGCTCTCGGTCAAAGGCGCTGTACCTGCGTTCTCTGGGCGTCAGCTGGCGGCTGAAAAAGGCGAGCGGCTGCCAAGCGCCCTCCACCCACTGCTCGTGCACTGCGCCGACCGCGTAGTCCGACGCGTCCGTGGTGATGGAAATGGGAGCCGTAGATGATGGGTGTGCCAGCAAAGCCGCCTGAGCCAACGCGGTCTTGACCTCAGCAAAAGCGACGTCCGCCTCTGCTGTCCAGTCGATCGCCTGGACGGGGGTCTTGCCTTTCAACGCTTCATACAGCGGCCGCATGATGTGTGCGGCCCGGGCGATGAAACGGTGGTAGAAGGTCACCATCCCCAGAAACTCACGGAGCGACCGGGCTGTGAGCGGGCGAGGAAAAGCCGCAACAGCCTCCACCTTCGCTGGCAGAGGTGTCGCACCGCCCTTGTTGACGCGGTGCCCCAGGAAATCAATGTCAGACACTCCGAACTGGCACTTTGCCGGATTGATGATTAATCCGTGTTCGTTGAGCCGTGTGAAAAGGGCTCGGAGGTGGGACAGGTGCTCCTGCACTGAAGCGCTGGCGACGAGTATGTCGTCGAGGTAGACAAACACAAACGGCAGGTCCCGCAGTACTGAATCCATCAGGCGCTGGAACGTCTGAGCGGCATTCTTGAGTCCAAAAGGCATCCGCAGGAACTCAAAAAGTCCAAAAGGCGTTATCACTGCCGTCTTGGGAATGTCCAGGGGGTGCATGGGCACCTGGTGGTATCCACGCACCAGGTCCACCTTGGAAAACACCCCCGTACCGGCCAGATGCGCCGAAAAGTCCTGAATGTGCGGCACTGGATAGCGGTCAGGCGTAGTGGCGTCGTTGAGTCGGCGGTAATCCCCGCACGGGCGGAACCCGCCGTTCGGTTTGGGGACGACGTGCAGGGGGGAAGCCCAAGGACTGTCAGAGCGGCGGACAATGCCCAGGCGCTCCATGGTTGCAAACTCCGCCCTCGCCACAGCCAGCTTAGAAGGGTTCAACCGCCGGGCCCTGGCGTAGACAGGAGGCCCCTCGGTAGTGACATGGTGCTCCACGCCATGCTTAGTGGTAAGAGCAGAGAAGGTGGGCAGCGACAGGTCTGGAAACTCGGCCAACAGTCTGAGAAACGTGTCTGCCCCTGACAGCGAGCCCGACAGCTCGCTGTGCTGCCAAGTGTGCACACGAGGGAAGAAAACGTCAAGGCATCAATCAAACGCCTATTCTTAACGTCCACTAAGAGTCCATGAGCACACAAAAAATCCGCTCCGAGGAGGGGAAAAGAAATGTCCGCTGTCACGAAATCCCAGCTGAAACGCTGTCCTCCGATGCACAAACACATAGGCCTCACGCCGTACGTGCGAATGGGACCGCCGTTAGCCGTCGTCAATCGCGGTCCGTGCTCTCCCCGGGTGACGTCTTCACTCGACGCGGGAACTACGCTCCGTTGAGCGCCCGTGTCACACAGAAACAGGCTCCCCGAAACGCTGTCGCTGACGAAGAGGAGCCTGCACGTGCCGCCGACGCTCAGGGCCACTACCGAGCGCCGCCCCCTCCGTTTCCCGGGGGTTTGTAGCTGCACGGAGCAATGCACTTCTTCGCCATTGTCCCGAAACGTGCGTGGTAAGAGCACTCTCCGGTGTCTCCACGCCGGCTTGCCACAGCCGTGTCCGGCCCCTGCCATGCTGTCTTGACTGCAGATGGGCTGCTGCGCGGCTAACGTCTCTGCACCGGGCTGTTGTGTAGCCAGGAAAAAACGATCCGCTTCCTCCGCCAAGGCGTGACAGGCGTGTTGGCCAGCGCCGTCTGGACCCGGGGAGGCAAGTGACGCAGGAAAATCTCCGTGAATAAAATCTCCGTGAATAAAATCCGGGGATCTTCCCCCCCTAGCAGATTTAGCATTTTCTCCATTAGCTGAGATGGCTTGCTGTCTCCCAGGCTTTGAATGTCAAGTAACTGGCGGGCCCTCTCCTTAGCAGATAAGCTAAATGTCTTAAGGAGAAGGGCCTTAATCGCCTCATATTTGCCATGATGTGGGGGGGCTGCGATGAATCCCACCAACCTGGACGACGTAGAGCAGCCCAGCACTGCTACCACATGGTAGTATTTCAGGTCCCCGTCACGGACCTGTCGGCAGGCGAAGTGCGCCTCCACATGTGCGAACCATGCCTCCGCGGCGTGCTCCCAGAATTCCGGCAGCTTTACGAACACATCGCGTTCAGCCATGCTCGTTAATTTTCCGGAAACTTTCTCGGAAACGTCAGGGTCACCAGTGTAGCGCCAGGAAAAGGGAGTCGGAGGCGGTGTATTCAGAACGGAGTTCCACTCTTTATTATCCATTAAATATAGAGAGGTCAACACATCGTCTGCTCTGCTTAATGAGCTAGCAGGAATGGAGGCTAACTCTCCAGGTGTTCCCACTAAAGGGTCCGTGTGGCAACACAATAAGAGAGGTGAATTATGTCCCATAACGTGTCACCACAACAACACAGTTATTGACTGTATGACAGATGAGCAGATCGCCACTGGGCTTTCAGCTGAAGACACAGACACGCAGAAACTGCGGCATGTGTATGGACTTATCGGTACTGCAATTTCTGAAGTGCTGGAGTGGCGTTCTGGTGCTCTCCGTCAGAACTGCACCCCTGTCAGTCGAGACATAATACCACGTGATGACACGTTAGGCTCGTGTTGTGTTCAAGGACCCTGACCTTGGCCAGGAAAAACAGGCACTCGCTTGTTTAATTTTTTTGCGGTCTAGATTTCTTTAATTTTTTAATTTTTTGCGTGTGTTTATAAATTACCTCGAGGGCCGTAGCAAATTGTCTCGCGGGCCGTATACGGCCCGGAGGCCGGAGGTTCCCCACCCCTGTGCTAGAGAGACAGTGGAACCCGGTGCATTCCTCCGTCTGGATCTGGAGCACTTTTGCTAAATGTTTAGACAAATTGCTCGTGTTGCCGCCCTCACATGCTGAACTCTTATTGCACTTTTGGTAACGAGTATTGTCCACATCGAGACGGCTATAGTTTAACCACACCACGGAGCGCGTTCTCTCCGCCATCTCCTCCGTGTGTGTGTGTTGCTGCATGTAGCAGCTGCGTGTGTGTGTGTAAACTGCCCCGCCCCTCGCAAGCAGGCGGGGGAGAGATCTCTCGTCTGAATTGGGAAGATCGAAAATACATTATAGACGCATTTTGTAGTCATATTGCATATTAGAAACGGAGTTGGCGACGCTAAGACTGTGATATAATGTTTATGTAGCAAGAATACATATGACATATGTTTTAAATGTCTCCTGTACGCTGTACCGATAAAAAAAGAGCGATAACGTTGGAGCTTAACGGGGTGTAGAACACATGTGATGACGTCACCAACGAATCGACGACTGAATTAGTTGCCAACTAATTTGGTCATCGATTTTAATCGATTAAGTCGATTAGTTGTTGCACCCCTAGTTCAAATAGCTGGAGATGGTCGCCAGTGTTTTTGTGCCTCTGTTTTACTCATTATCAGGAATTCCAGCTCTTTGACACCCTTACTGCCTTCTGTTCAGCGAGTTGTGTTGTTTTGCACCCGATATAGACCCATAATGGCACAAGCAAAATAAAGCAAAACATACACATTACAGTAGCTCCAATTCTTGGAAGTAGACCAAAAGGGATAACCTTCTTGGCTAATGATAACAAATGTGATTTGCATGTATGTGCATAGACATATTATAACTGTTAAATTAGCCTTGAATTGCCTGAATGAATAAATTGGCCATCCATGTTTGGTTTCTTTTTCAGGCCCTTCCATATTCAGTCTGAAGTCTGATGCATTGGAAGTTATTCAAATGATCAAATGATGATGTCACTGGTATCCTAAAGGTACAACGGGTAATAACAATGTTGGAAAGGGTTAGCTTTTTTCATGTTGACTCGCGCATCCAAGAAAAGCACAGGTGTCACCAATAACATTAACGCTGATTTTATTTTCTGTTAAATGTATAGGTCTGCCAGTAATCCATGCAGGGAGTCAGCTCACACAAGAGCTCTGGCACTGAAACACCCAAATGGAATATAGCTATATAATTAATATGATTAGTAACACCTGTGTTTGACGAGTCAAAATGTCCACTGTGAGAAAGGTCTGCTTCAAGCTCTTTTTAATTACCCAAATCTGCAGTGAAGGGGGCAGCTGATGAGTGATTAAACACAGGTGTGGTACCCATAGTATGGCATTTGACTGTCTGTGGTGCTGAACCACATATCTGAATATACAGCACTGCACCAATACGCTCCTCGGGTATAGAGGAAGTACAGGCTGCATTTTCTCCAACAATATCAAAGAAGCTTCGCAATTCATCAAAAGAAAATTCATAATAAATACTTTGTATGGGAAATTTAATCATGTCCAGATAATGCAGTGCAAACATGAAATGTGTTTACAATATGTATCTGTTTTCTTGAACTCTCCAGCTCCTGAATCTTTTCAAATTATGCACATAAATCAGTGGTGGCCACAGATCTTTAAGTGCCCTGAGCAGCAACTCAATGAATATGAACTTCACATACCTATAAGTGAATCAAGTTGATGCATGTAGGATTCAGTCAAATTACAGGATTCATTTACAACAATAAGCAGATCACAGTTAAGATGTGGATTCTTCACAAAAGCTTCATATTCCTGGACATAGATGTAGATGATTTTCTTAGTAAACTATTAATACAAGACAATATCTAGCCTTTATTAGGATGTACAATTTATTAATATATAAATGTGTGAACACAAGTTGTCATCTGATGGTTATATTCCGTGTTATTTAAATACCCTTTGTATAAAACCTCTCTGTTTATAACAAATATGGCTACATTTTACAGACTTTTCTGCATCAGGATTTCCTCAAAATACATAATCAGTAAAGCAGCGGTACCCAAGCTGTGGGCGGCGGCCCCCCAGTGGGTCGTGAACGCATTGCAAGTGGGCCGCCAAATAATTTGCAAAACATTATGATTTGTTTGGAAACATTTCATTATTAAAGGTGGGGTAGGTAATTCACTTCAGAAACGCTTGTTGTTATATTACATGGAATGCTCTTAACATCCCGATAGCAATGAATATATTAAATGCTTTGACAATAAATACATAAATATATTTCATCTGTGGAAGCCGTGGCGCTGTAAAAAGCACGACCAATCATCAGAGCCGGCCCGGCTAAAGTAACTGGATGGCCTACCTGTCTGTCAGCCTTCCATCTGTGCACAAACTTATCTCGTGCCCTCATTGGTCATGTGCGCGTTCGTGTGTGTTGGAGGAGGGGCTCTGTGAGGAAGTCTGAAGGAAGAGGCAGATTTTTTTCGGCTGCGTACTTTCAAATTCTAGCGCACTCGAGCTGGTTTCTCCATTCTTACCTACCCTACCTTTTAAGATTCTTTTTTACTTGAACCTCTTTTCCTTTCTCTTTCTTGATCCTCCTTAGCAACGGTCATGTCAGTCATTGATAGCGGTCTGTTCAACTGGATTAACAATGTGTCACATGTTCTGAATTGACCAATCAGAACTTTATTTAGCCTCCGTATTGTTTATGGTTGAATGTGTGCCGCGAATATTTTTTACATTCTTAAAGGTGGGGTAGGTAAGTTTCAGAAACCGGCTCGAGATACACTTTTTGTTATATTCTATGGAATGCTCTTAACATCCCTATAGCAATGAATATCTGAAGTGCTTTGACAACAAATCCATAAAAAAATGTCATCTGTGGAAGCCGTAGTACTGTAAAAAGCACGATTGGATTGCCGCCCTGTCTGTCAGCCTTCCATCTCGTGCACGCACAAATATATCTCGTGCCCTCATTGGGCGTGCATTGCAGCAGTACTTCAATGACTCGCCAGCAACAGGCGGCCACTTTCACCAGTCTGCTGACGTCATGTGCGTTCATGTGTGTTGGAGGAGGGGCTCTGTAAGGAAGTCTGAAGGAAGGGGCGGATTCTTTTCGGCTGTGTACTTTCAAATTTTAGTGCAGTCGCGCCGGTTTCTGAAACTTACCTACCCCACCTTTAAGTGGGCCCTGAGTTGAAAAAGGTTGGGAACCACTGCAGTAAAGAGAACCACATGCTACAAGCAATTGTTTTGCTAACTTGTTTCACTGGTTTACCATGCTCATGTTTAGTCTGAAGCATTCTTTTAATACATTTACATCATTGTGGCCTGAGGGATTTCACAAAATGTAGTTTGTTCACCAATAATGGAATATGTATCTGTCCTTTCATCTTCTGGAGAAGTGGAGAGTGGGTGGCTGCAGCAAGGAATATTTTTTGAGCAACAGCACCTATTGGCATATTAAACATTATGTGCTGCATACTGCGGGGTGCTTTGAGTAAAAAGCAAAGGTAACAGAATGTAGAGCCCTCTTTTCTGCAAAACATAAAGCCTGCAGAATTAAACCCATTGTGTGTGTGTGTGTGTGTGTGTGTGTGTGTGTGTGTGTGTGTGTGTGTGTGTGTGTGTGTGTGTGTGTGTGTGTGTGTGTGTGTGTGTGTGTGTGTGGTCTAGCATTTCTATACTTGTGGGGATCTACATCTGTTTACATAGTCACGTGTGGGGACTGGACCCTGGGACAAATTGGAGGTCCCCATGAGGGGAATCATTAATTTTAGGGTGAAGACTTGGTTAGGGTTAGGGTTAGGTTAAGGTTTAGGGTAAGGGTTAGGGTTAGGCATGTGTTGGTTATGGTTAAGGTTAGGATAAGTCTCCAGGAAATGCATGTAAGTCAATGTAATGTCCCCTGAAGTGATGTATACATGGTATGTGTGTGTGTGTGTGTGTGTGTGTGTGTGTGTGTGTGTGTGTGTGTATGTGTGTGTGTGTGTGTGTGTGTGTGTGTGTGTGTGTGTGTGTGTGTGTGTGTGTGTGTGTGTGTGTGTGTGTGTGTGTGTGTGTGTGTGTGTGTGTGTGTTGTGCCACGGTGGATGGAGCTGCAATGATGATTAATACAAGCATCGCACTTGAATTATTTTAAGCTAAATTATGCAGTCTAGAAAATAGGAGAATGGACAAATAAATTGGTGTAACTGCGTAATTGACAGTCTACCTGTGCTTGTGACAGAGATATATCAATATTCATTTCCATGCCCCTGCATCTAGCTGCTGGCAGCGCCGTGCTTAGAGCTCATTTGTGACTCTGAGGAGTAATGACACACAAGCTGCTGAGATACTGAGCAAATGCCTGCTGGCCACAAACAAAAAAGAGTGATAGCTGCAACCAAAGAAGCGTGCTTTTCCACATTTTTGTTCACATTATTTATTGCAAATGTTCCTTGCATGTTTTCTTCTTTTTCCATCTGACATGTTTCTTGGCTGGCTAGCTAAATATGTTGCCATATGAAATGCATTAAGGAGGAACTTTTCTCTTTGTTCCCCTCCTGCAGCTGAGTTCAAAGCACCTTCTGGGAATGAGGCACATACTGTTATCCACTCTTTCAAAATAACACCATGGAACGGCAGGAATGATGATGATGATGATGATGCAGGGTGAAGGTTATCATCTGTTATAGAGAAGCGCGTTAAATACATTGAAGTCTAAAGGGTTGCTTTTGTTAAGAATGTCTCAGAAAAGAAAAAGAAAGCAATCAAATAAATGAAAGGATATTCATTTTTACCAAACAGACTGCACCTTATTTCTGCTTGACTTCAGTGCCGTTCAGTGAAGAATTCAATGTTCTGATTATTTTGCGGGCTTTGCATGCCCTCCTCTTTACTTAACTTTCTGAACTTTGTATTAAATGTGTGCTTGCATAAAGGTAAGCACACAAAAGTCATGACTAGTTTTTGTCGGTTAACAAGAAGGTAATATCCTGATATTTTGAGATGTCCCGCCTTTAGCCCAACTCCTACAATACACATTATATTAGGAGTCCAATCGATGCTTTTCAGGGAGGGAGGGGAACCATTTATGTTTTCTATAGAAGTACCTGCCTATGGTTTTCACATTATATTTAATCAGAGTAGCTTTTGAACTGATTCAGACCCAAATATGTTGAGAACTGTCAAAAATAAATAAATAACTATTTCTTTACATTGTAGAGATTTAGCATTTTTTAAGACCAATCACATATTTATATGGGCTGTCAAACGATTAACATTTTTAATCAGATTAATCACAGCTTAAAAATGCATTAATCACGATTAATCACCATTCCAACTATGTCCAACATATGCCATTTCAATAGTTATTGTTGTGGGAATGGAAAGATAAATGAAAGAAGGCGGATATATCCATTTAACATACAGTATGTTTATTGTAACATTGTTCTGAGTGTCAACATGAAAGACAGCCCACACACCTATTAATCATCAAACCGTGGGGTCTTATTTCATTACGCGTTGATTATAGAACACACCTATAGGCTAATGTTGTATCGGTGTATAGGAGATGTACTACAGCAAAAGTATTCTCCGTCGGGACTTCCTGCAACAACACCACGCCGTTATCTTGATTCTGATTGGCCAGAAGACATTATCAAATATGTTCTATTGAGAAGACGATCACTACGTGACAAAAGTTTTCAAAACCGTTTCTAGTCTTCGGTATTTCCAGACAAGTAGCTACTGAAATCAATCTTACTAATTGCTGTCTGTGCAATATACTCCGCGAGTTGGCGGACTTTATTTTGTTTACTTTAACATCATTTTTCATGGTGGGGCTAAGGTGGGGCTAAGCCATTTCTTGGTATGGCTGTAGCCTACCCCAGCGCTGCCACTGGTGGGATGTATGGGGCAGGGCCATTCTGCACATGCGTTAAATGCGTTAAATATTTTAACGCAATTAATTAAAAAAAGTAATTACCGCCGTTAACGCGATAATTTTGACAGCATTAATATTTATATAAACACTCTTTTCAGAACTATGTTCTATGCCCCGACTGAAGTGAATACATTGGGTTGTTTTTCGGCAAAAGGCCCATGGACACATCCAAGTCAGACCCCGTGTGTCCTGACCTTGAAAGGGACATGTTAGGTGAGCTCTTGGAAATAGCTTTTGGAGAGTGACATTAAACTCACCTCCCTCTGCGCCCTGGAAGCGGTGGTCTGATCCCCTCTTGTTATCAAGCGGAAGGCAGATAGTGACTCCCTGACAACATTGGGACTCAATTGCCTCTGCTTATTATCCTGTGGCATAGAAACATCTCACGTCCTGCTTGCTGCTCAGGCTGACCTCTATTCCATCACTTAACCGCTGATGATAAGATGGGGGAGACTCGAGCTGACTTATTCATGTTGAGCCAACCGACGGTGAATACACAGCATGTCAGGGTTCCCAGGTCCATCATGTTGACACGTGTCAGTTGTTCAATGAATCCAAACAGTTATGGTAAAGGTTGGTTTTACATATTGAAATGACTTGATCTTTCTCTGTGATGTTTTGATAGAAAGATTGCATTTTCTCAGAAAAAACGTTTTGCAGGTTTTGTTTGGCTGACAAATGCGGCTTTCACACCAGCGCTTTTCAGTTTCTAGCTCCGAGCGGGAGCTTTTCTGGTTCAGCTCCAGTTTCCCTTTTCAGCTCCCGCTCTGTGCACACCGCCCACTGGCGCCCCAGAGCTGCCCTTGCTGCGTCATGACGTCACCGTTTACATCGCTGATTTGCCCCCCAACGGCAGCTCACAACAACAACAACTGCGTCGGGTCGATGATCGTGTTGCTTTTAATCACACGAAGCCAGAATAAATTGAATAACGACTTCTCCAACCTTATACTTTTCTCCAGAGTGCCGTGGTTCATTGTTTATTAATGTGTTTCTGCAGCATTTACCGACCGCTGCAGTGCTGCTCTTCCACGGAGTGTATTCTCCCGTTAGCTCCCGGTTAGCTCACACTGCAGCGGCCGCTCTAAAGTATTCACTGTCCGACTCACACAAGCAGCTGATGCATATCCCCAGTTCCCCTTAGCCTAAGTGAATGTGTGTCAGTCTGAATTGACACTGTTTGGTATCACAACGCTTTATGAAAGTTTCTCTGGTATACAACGGGTGATGTTGGCATAGCAACCGAAGCTAAACTGACTCCTTGCATCCGATAGCTGCAATAATACAAAACAACACGTCTGCCTCTCTCCACAATGATCGATAACAGCGAACGGATGGTCAAAGTAAGGCACAAATAAACAGAATCACAAGAAGCCTGGTTAGTGTTGCCTGACTTTATAAAGTGTGTTTATAGGCACTACTGCTTGTAGGCAGGCATAACAGTCGACCCATGTTCAGGGGAGGTGGGTTTAGTTTCCTGCACGCCTCGACGTAAGAGAGACGTAAGCGACGTCACCTCTTAGCTCCAAAGCTCTTGCCTCTGGACCGACAATTTTTGGGAGCTGGAAATGAAGCGGATTCCGGAGCTAAGAGCCGGCGCAGCTCCGGTGTGAACTGGAAAACCCAGCCCTTTTCAGGCTCTAGCTCCGAGCCGGAGCTGAAAAGGCGCTGGTGTGAAAGGGGCAAAAGACCAACCTGCATGGAGTAATGTGTGATATCTCTGCATAACCCTTTGAATAATTACTTCATGTATTACACATTCAATATCACTTTCTATAGAAGCTGAAGGTTCATTCTGGACTAAAGGTCAACAGTGTATAGGGTTTGGTGAGGGTATATGGGCATGGCTTAACCAATCAATGCTCAACATTACGAAAGAGGCTCCAATCTCACATGGAAGGACCATGGCAAATACAGTTTATAATGCATTACATGATGCTTGACATATAAGACTGGCAGTAGGTATCAACACTATTTCCGAGCAATCCTTACATACCTCATTTATTGCAGTCTCTTTGTCTTGACAACAATTATTTAGCCAGTGAAAGATTGTGGCACTAAGTTGGTCAGCCTTACAAGATTATCTATTGGCGATGTTAACCTTTTGTTTGTTGGTCTAACGGAAAGAGTGAGTAGTGCTAATCTACTGTTTACCTATATGTAATTTGGGACTTAACAGAATCTTTACAAGGGTCTAAAATAAAGCCACTGGATTCGTAAGCTGTTTCTCCCATCATTTGTTCAGTTCATTTATTTAGAGTTTAAGTCGCCTCCTCATCAAAAATGTATTCTGTTATCTTTTTAAGTTACCATTTAGTTCATTAGAAGCACATTTAAACAGTTGTGCCTTGTATTAAATGAAATAAACGACAAACAATCTATCTTTATTTACATTAGAAGTTGCATTAATCATGCTTTGGCATAATATGGCGTGTTAAAGGGACTTCAACGCTAACATACAAATCACTGAGTGTAAGATTGGTCTTTAAATATAATCAGTGCAATTAAATAGATGTAATACATTTGAACTTCTTCATCTATTAAGGTTAAGATTAATATTTAATAAACACTCTACTTGTATCGTTTCGGTGTTCTAGAAAAAAATGGCTTGTCAAGATGGACATTTTATATTCCAGCGTGCTTTTGGACACTTTCAATCTGTGATGTGCTAACGGCGAGCTTGTCAAAACATCTTCACATGCCATCTGACCACATTTTCAAAGGTGCAATGAAAGGGATGCTGTAAAGCCTCTAACAGAACTCCACTGCCAGGCTTTTCACTGGGCTTTGTAGATGAATAACCTATAACATTCACATGCACATAATTAAGTCCAGCTAAACCGTTGATGAGAGGACGAAACGCATTCAATTACGGTCAGTGACCTGCAATGTTATAATGCATGCATTGCATATACGAAAGGTCTACATGGGTGAACTGTCTGGTTTGATGAGACAGAGACAGATGCTTGTTGCTAACCAAAGTAGTTGCCATGTAATGAATTACTGTCAAGATTGCATGATTTAAAATTAATTTGTATACAGTGAGCTGCAATAGTACATTCAACAAGTTGTATTTTATGCACGGAAAATGTATCTTTTTTTTTGTACACTCAGAGTTGTGCTATCATTCCCATTAGTTGTGATAAGTTCACAAGATCAGAATATACACAGTCTAAAAAGGGTATGTTCAAATTCAAGATTCAAGTTAACAATTACCCGACTTCTTTTTTTTAGCCTCAATTGATTAGTTTCAGAACATGGGTTACTAACTATACTATAGATGCAATATACTGTATGTTTTAGGAGTTTAAAGAGGACATCATTTACTCCTTTACAGGTTCATATTTGCATTTTGAGTCTCTACTGTGACATGTTTCCGTGCTTTAATGTTCAAACAGTGCTTTATCTTTCTCATACTGCCTGTGCTGCAGCGCCTCTTTCTGATTTGTCAACACCTTAGAGATGTCCCGTCACCTAGCCTAGCATGCACAAGGTGTTGGAGTGCTAGCCAATATGAATACGAGTGTTACACAGTCATTATGTAACCCAAGTAAACAAAGAAGTCCAATTAAGGCATTTCAGGCAGGTGTATATTTGGATGCTGTGTAGACCATTACATGCACACAAACCTAAATAACACACTACAGGAAAGGGAAGACCCCAACAAGCATAATAAGGCCCCTTTTAAGAAGAAAGAAGAAACATGTTTACGACAGAAAACTAATCAGACCTGTGTAGTAACCTACAGTGTAAGCCACATACACTTTTAGTTAGTTATTAATGATTCAGAATACAAATAGTTGTGACACACATACAGCAGTTGTGTTTTAAACCTATACTTCTAACTGTGTGCTCAGTCTATAAATGCTTCACCTTGAGTAAAGAACTCACAGCTATCTAGAGTTTTATGACTCTACTTCTCTGATGTAAAAGAGTGAAACGGAGATGGCAAACACCACTCTCACACTGGATGTGTTATTACATCAAACGTCTGTGCTGCCAGCGAACACGGCTATTGGCTATTTGTGTCCAAAAGATGGGCTGCAAAAACAGTCCAGCTGTCAAAGATGGCCAAATAAAACGAGACAAGTTGCATCTGTGCACAGCTTGCTTGTGGGATGTGGCAGTCTCTTTGAGTGAGGAGGAACACTTTTAAAACAACTGCTCTGCACTCCAGGCATAATCTCGCTCCTCCATTCCCACATCGCACTGCAGCTGCATGAGACAGAAGCAGCTATGTTCCTCTAGAGCAGGGGTGTCAAACTCAAGGCCCGGGGGCCAAATTCGGCCCGCGACTTCACTTTATGCGGCCCCACAAGAGCTGGCAAAGAATATAATAATATAATAATAATATATTGTTTATTATACGGTTACATGGCGATTTACAGAAGCAGGTTGCCCATAAACTACATGTCCCACAATGCATCGTAGTTAATTATGAAGTTATTACCCTATCCGATAATAATCCAATGCAGAGGCAATAATGTAAAATAATACATTATTTTAAATATTTATATATGTATATTTATATAGTCTTAAAGTTACAACCGGCGCTTTGAGTGCACCCATAATGCTCATGTGGCCCGCGATGAAATTGAGTTTGACCCCCCTGCTCTAGAGGAACCTTTTGAAAGTACAATGAGAGGAAACCAATCTACTGGTTGTGAGTCTGATTCAGTAATCCTTTGTTATAATAAACACTTACTGTACCCCGAGAGGCTGGAGCTCACAGTTCCATCCAGGAGCACCTTAATCTCATTCCCCGAGTTTGTTATCCAGTTTCTTTGTTTTAGAGATTTTCGTTACTCCTAAACTTACATTAGGTTTAAAACTCAGATATTGCATCCAAATGCACCCGTCTAAAAACACTGTGCACGTACAAAATGAAAAAAATAAATAATTCACATATTGCCTCAAACTTTTTTTGTTGCACTTTTATTGTCATTACACAGTACAGGAACTACGTAACCAAATGGTTTCTCTGCATTTGACCCATCCTAGTGTTAGGAGCAGTGGGCTGCCAGTATGAACGGCGCCCGGGGAGCAGTGTAGGGAACGGTGCCTTGCTCAGGGACACCTCGGTAGCACTTGGTCTTGCCGGGACTTGAACTGGTGACCTTCCAGTTGCCAAGCTAAGTCCCTATGGACTTAACTTATTCCCAATGATATGTTTTGAATCAGTCGTCTCATTGTTTGATATTGTATGCACTGATAAAAAGGTGCACGACTGGGGTTATGATTTTAAAGGGTTAAAAAGCTATTTTTTATTTCATCTATATTCAGGTTTGTTTGCTTTTCAGAGTGTAGTCAAATGTATTAAACACACATTTTTTAGATAATTGCTTCGGTGAGCTAATTTCTTGAGTTTATTTTTAGCTAAAACAGATTAGGACATTTATAAGCAATGGATGGACTTATATAATGAGCAGAAATTACAGCAGCTGAATGTAAATGCATACTGTATCATTATTTAACCCAGAACTCTCACTATCCAGGGCGTGCAATGATTTTGCCTCCTTTTTCACTGACAAAATTCAGAAAATCAGACAAGCAGTCAGTGCCTCTGCATCAGCTACAGCAAATGTGTTGTCTCTGTGTCCACTTAACATCAAGTCAAACACCATGACACAATTCCATCAGATTAATGATAAAAACCTGGAGGACATTATACAACTTCTGAAGTCCTCCTCCTGCTGCCTTGATATTATTCCAACAGGATTTTTCAAAGATGTTTTGCCTTGCATGGCCTCAGATCTGCTTCATATAGTAAACAAATCTCTTCACTCAGGTATTTTTCCACAGGCCCTGAAAACTGCAGTCATTAAACCGCTCTTAAAAAAGAATAATCTAGATGCTTCAATAATGAACAATTACAGGCCCATATCAAACCTGCCATTTCTAGGTAAAATCATTGAAAAAGTTGTTTTTAATTTAATTTCTTCATTTAAATGACTGTTTTGATGTGTTCCAGTCAGGCTTTCGTCCAAACCACAGCACTGAGACTGCTCTTGAAAAAGTCTTTAATGACATCCACTTAAACACAGACAGTGGCAGAACTTCAGTGTTAGTATTATTAGATCTCAGTGCTGCGTTTGACACTGTTGACCACAACATATTACTAGACCGACTGGAAAACTGGGTGGGACTTTCGGAAACAGCTCTAAATTGGTTGAATCCTACTTAAAGGATAGAAACAAATTTGTTTCTATAGGTAAATACACATCTGAGTTGACAAATATGACATGTGGGGTACCTCAAGGCTCCATCTTGGGGCCTCTTCTCTTTAACGTCTACATGCTACCACTGGCTCAGATAATGAAAAACAACAAAATAAGTTACCATAGCTATGCGGATGACACACAAATGTACGTAACAATTTCACCAGGAGACTATGCTCCAATTCAAACATTGAGTAAGTGCATTGAACAAATCAATGACTGGATGTGTCAGAACTTTCTCCAATTAAACAAAGATAAAACTGAGGTAATGGTTTTTGGAGCCAAGGCAGAACATATAAAAGTTAGCGCTGAGCTTCAGCCTGCAATGTTCAAAACAACAGATAAAGCCAGAAATCTAGGTGTAGTCATGGACTCTGACCTGAGTTTCAACAGTCACATTAAAACAGTTACTAAATCAGCCTGCTATCACCTAAAGAACATATCTAGGATTAAAAGACTAATGTCACAGCAGGATTTGGAAAAACTTGTCCATGCTTTTATCTTCAGTAGACTGGACTACTGCAATGGTGTCTTCACAGGTCTCACTAAAAAATCTATTAGAAAGCTGCAGCTGATTCAGAACGCCGCTGCTCGAGTCCTCACTAACACTAAGAAAGTGGATCACATCACTCCTGTTCTGAAGTCTGTACACTGGCTTCCTGTGTGTCAAAGAATAGATTTCAAAATACTGCTGCTGATTTATAAAGCACTGAATGGTTTAGGCCCAAATTACATTTCTGACCTCCTGCTAAATTATGAACCATCCAGATCTCTCAGGTCTTCAGGGACTGGTCAGCTTTCTGTCCCCAGAGTCAGAACTAAACATGGAGAAGCAGCGTTCAGTTATTATGCTCCAAATATCTGGAACAAACTCCCAGAAACCTGCAGGTCCGCTGCAACTCTGACTACTTTTAAATCCAGGCTGAAGACTTTTCTTTTTGTCGCTGCTTTTAATTGAACTATTCATATCTTAGACTGCACTGTAACTTTTATCCATGTATTTTTTCTTTTTATGTTTATTTTATTAGCTTTTATTTTTAATGACTGATTTTAAATGCCATTTTCTTAATGTCTTTCGTTTTTTGTAAAGCACTTTGAATTGCCTTGTGTTAAAAAGTGCTATATAAATAAACTTGCCTTGTCTTGCCTATCAGGTGGGTAAAATAAGAGCCAACATGCACCTTACTGTGAATGCAAGTCTTTCTTCATGGTTTCTGTGATGTGACGGTACGATGCATGAATCCCTACTGTAGCTTCTTGATGATGAAACTACTTTTGTTCCTTTTTTATAAAACCACTTGAAATGTATGCGTACTGTAGCACTCAATATAAAAAAAAGCACAAGACTGTCCTCGAGCATTTTATGTTTCCAGAACTAACAGAAACACCGGGGAGATGACACGACAGCACCTGGCATCACATCACATTACATTAGACTCTAATTATGCATAATATGGATGATTAATACTAATTAAGTGTTCCTTTTACAATATTACAATTCAAATGGCTCACTATCATAGCCTCAAATTACACAAGTGTGATTGGTGTGTGTGTGGATTATTCTAGCAAAAATAATCCATGTCCCAGATGGTGAAATGTGTCACCCTCCATAATGTCACAGTCATGAAATAATAATTATAAGCAGTGCTACTTAAGCCTCTGAAATGTGGCTGCTTTGCTGCAATAAACTTGTAACCTGCTTCTGCTTATTGCCGACTAACTACCCTGCAAACAGAGAAACGCTTCAAGGCATTATATTACCAGCTTTACAGTGTAACCACACTTGCTAGGGCTTTGTTCTCAGTCTTCAGCAGAAAGTTGAACATTTGCACCACAAAGCTGTGTTCACAGAGCGAGCCAACACAGATTTCAGTTCAGTCTAAATCCTGGGGGGAGATCCAATGGCTGAGCTCAAAATCCAATCAGACGAGGACAAAACAAAGAGGATGGATCGCACTCTACCTGTTCATTTCATGTAAAGTATTGACAGTGCATTACACTGCAGGGTAATCCAGTAAAGGAGAAAGGAAAATGTAATTTTGGTCCACCGAGTCTCGGTAAACAGTACAACAGTCCTAGCGAAATAATCCATTTCCCAGATGGTGAAATGGAACTGATATGATCACTTGTTTGTCTGCCCTTTCGCTGACTTTAAAAGTTGCACATTTAATATCATGCTGTTGTTTCTTTGTTTGGATACGTTCACCTGGATTCACTAACTCAATATCGCTGACTGTAATGCTTTTTCCTGGGTACAAGTTTCCTCTAGACGCAATACTTCAAAGCTTGGCTAAAATAACATTTTGATAGCCTGTATTTAATCTGTATTCAAGCAATTGTTATATATGTAGTTATTTTTCTTTTTCTTTGTAATACCATATGCAACACTTTGATGCAACTGATACTATTTATATATGTAAAGTGGAGAGTACACAACCAAGGATTAAAGCGAGAGATAATCTCATCTAATGACACTCATTCCAGGGAAACTATACCGATAATCCTCGACTCCAGAGTCCTATTTAGGTCCTTTGCTGCAGTCTCTGTGGGTCTGCACATGTGCATGAGGCCAAAACAAGATACTTATCAGGCTACACAAATGCATGAGATTTATTCCAGCACCCCAGCAACAACATTTTCCTGTAAATGTCTGTCGGCTCCGCTATCTGGTTACGCTTCACAAGATCCTAATGTTGACAAATGCCGCTGTCTTGTCAAGGTGGTTTATTTATGGTCGGAGTACAGCACCTATTGTGGGCACAGCTCAGTGACTTGACGGTCCGACCCTCCTCCTCCATCTCTGCTCTCCTCCTCATTCTGACACTATCTGCCAGAGGCAACTCCGCCTTTGTTCAATAACATACCAATAACCTGTCTGGACCTTTGCTGAACTTGTCAGTAAAATAATAATGGACTTTAAGTTACTGCAAGTCCTTCTCCTGACAATAAAAGCCTCTCCTCCTATTGACATTTGCTCTGTCAGAGGAATCAGAGGTATTTATTTATTCATTCCAGGGGAAATCAGGGTTTGTGACAGTTGCGCCTGTTTGGAATAAAATGCAAAAATATTTATACAAACATGAGCTGAAGTAAAACTATTCAATGCAAGTCCTAGTAGCCAATGGGACACGACATCTAAGGCCCAGCAACGAGGCAGGACCCTCTGAATAATTGGCTCGTGTTGAAGACATGGTGAAACTCTTGATGGTGCAATCCCTGTCAGCCTGATCAGTCAGGAAGCTATCATTGAGTGTGTTGTTGTCTAAGTAAATGCTGGTGTAGCCATGTTTGCGTTAACTACATTAGACTACACTCCAGATATTCCACGTGACTCATGGCTAACAGAATTGCCGAATCCATGGAGTTGCCGCACCAACAGAAGCTTAGATGCATAACAGCAGAATCTTAACGGTGAAATAACAAATTAAATGTCTCTATAAAAGCTTGTTCAGAGAGGGATAGATAGATGGAATTGGGAGGGATGAAACCCGGTCACACATGCAGAGCACACAGCACACACAGTAACATTTGGACTCTGCTTTTAACCCATCCTAGTACCAGGAGTCTAGTACTAGGAGCAGTGGGCAGCTAGTGGGCAGCTAGTGTACAGCGCCCGGAGAGCAATGGGAGTGAGGGGGGAAGGGGGGTGTCCGGTGCCTTGCTCAAGGGCACCACAGCAGGGCAGGAGGTGACCTGGGACCTCTCCAAGTAGCAGTCCACACTCCATATTGTAGGTCTGGTCGGGGACTTGAACCGGCGACCCTACAGCTCCCAGTCCAAGCCCCTTCTGACTGAGCCACTGCCGCGGGAGTAGCTCCTGTCGTGTTCATTTATTACCCCTTACTTTGGGGTTCCTGTTCAAATCTGATCTGCCTTTTTTAACTTGCTCTTACATTAACACAACATACATTAATCATCACCACATTTTATTGTACGCCCTTTTAAGCTAAAGTTCAAAATAGTAAAAATATAGCTGGAGCAACTGCAACAGGTAGCTTGGAGAAATATAGTGGTGTTTTGGTATTCAAATAATGTACTAATTTTAGCATAAGTCAAGAGCAGGCGCCGTGAATCCAAAGATTGAATATTCCCTGCTTTACAAAAGTGTCAGGAAGGACGACTCACCCCTCTCCCTACCTTGAGCCCCCCCCCCCCCCCCCCCCGCGCTGTGCATTGTTTATTAAATCACAGAGCCCATGAACGCTTTATGAAATGAGGAAACATATTGAAAGTCAGACATTCCTCTCCAGTTGAGTTTGTTCTCACACTCCTCTGCTCTAAAATTGATTTCACGCTCTGTGGCTATCTGCATGGGAAATAATGTGCAGCATTATTAACCGGGAGAAGGGGAGGAGAAAATCACCGGGGAGGACCGGGGGCTCAGAGTCACCAGATAAACACTGCCAGTCTGCCAGCTCACGACACAGCCAAACATACAGTGGGTATTGAATCCAAATTAGCATTGTTCTGTTGATGCCGTGTTCCTCCTAAGGACCAGGCCATTTGAGATGTAAGACTGTGTTGATGAGCGTCTCGTCTTTCTTTAGTCTGCCGGGTTAAAGATGCCAACCTCTCCTGCCCTCATCAGCGAGAATTGATTTTGAGCATCTCTCTCAAGACTTCTTTACAGGGTAAAGTCACTATAATGATGGCAAAACTTAACTTTAGAGTGAAGTATAAACAAATTATTTACGTCTGTTTTTTTATAACGTTTCCGTTAAATTAAACCCTTTTTTGTCGCAAGGCACATCACTTAAAGAACACATGGAATACAAGAGCAGTGAAAACAGGCCACTTAATAACATTTCATCAGGGGAGATCAGTTGTCTTTTGTTGATTGGATGTGGGTGTATGCTGGTGTGATTGTGTGTGTGTGTGTGTGTGTGTGTGTGTGTGTGTGTGTGTGTGTGTGTGTGTGTGTGTGTGTGTGTGTGTGTGTGTGTGTGTGTGTGTGTGTTTAAACAGTCAGGGAAAAGTCTATAGAGTAAATAAAGTAAAGTGGAGACAAACTAAAAGAAAGCTCAGAAAATTAAATAGAAAAAAACAAATCAAGTAATAAAATAATGTATCTTTCGAAAAGTGTCAAGTCAAATATTCAAACCAAAGAGCAGATAGTTACATTATGTACCTTCCACAATTAAATCCTGTTATCATTTTAATCAATTAATTCTGCAGTTATCTCTTGGTATCTGCTACCTATTTAAAAACAGGAAAAAAGGTAAAAAGAAAGAAGATTGATCCCAATATCAAAATAGTTGTTCCACATTGTGCTGTAAAACGCAAACACAAATAAATCTTCCCTTAGATCAAAACATTTAGGTGACATAGGTTTGCGTGGAAGCAAACTGTTCTCAGTGTGTATAGTTAATATCCCAGTGTGTTTCTGATGGCAGAAGTACTGTACTTTTCGGACTATAACGCGCACCTGCATATAAGACGCAGCAGCTAAATTGTCCGTCTGTCTTGCTCTCGTTCTGTCTCTCGGTTCCACTTTTACTTTGGCGCGCTACCTGTCTCACTCTTTTCCGGCCTCCAGCTTTTCCTGCTGGAGCCCGCCGCTTAAAGGTGGCGGGCGCGGACCGGTCATAGAGCCCATAGCGTTAAAGGTGGTTAATGTTACCTGTAAAATCCATAGGTTTAGGAGGTTCCCTAGTGGCCGTTAGCTGTACACAAAAAATGGGGGAAAAAGTCGCGGCTTATAGTCCGAAAAGTACGGTACACAGAAAACAATACAACACTGACATACCCTGCACCCGGCCATCAATAGTGCTGCCAATTCAGATCCATTTTACAGCTTCCATAACTGTTGTTGATGTTAGCATCAGAAGTAAAGTAGATCATGGTGTGGTCGTTGTGCTCCGTTTACCCTGAAGGTCCATGTTTTGGTAAATCATGCACCATTTTGAGATTCAAAATCAAACCCACAATAGCAGCTTTAATCTCAGTTAAACCCCACCACATGTTCCATTTCAGATATTTGCAACACAATGATGGCTCAAAACATTTTCTACAGAAATCCAAGTTTGTCCGGCACCTTTTCATATAAAGTCAGTCAAACTAAATTGGTAGACTAATTGAAAATAATCAATTATATTATAGATTTTAAATGCTGCATGTGACGGGGTTCTATGTGTCCGTTTGAAAACATAGGCTTAGTCGGATGATTTAAACTCCAAAACTTTATTTATAACAGCAACAAAAGAATATATACTGTTTGATAAAAGTGAAACAGTAGGCTATAACTTAAATAAACAAAATCAAAGTTACCAAATTTGGTTGTCTATTACTCATGGAGTAAAACACATTCTAGCTGTTGCCTTCACTGCAACAATCTCCCGAATGATTCTTCCAGGGCCAACACCGTCCCTTGTGTACCCATAGCCCCTCCCCACAGGCTTACCGTCAACCGGTTACACAATTATCTCCAAACCACATTGTCAACATAAATGTAATTTCCTCAAACATGAGGAAACTATCTGCACCAAACATACACAGGTTAACTACCTCGTAACAGTCATTCCCCATAATTAATAAACACAAAATAAATAATAAATTGCATCCTATTTAAATCACGGAAGTGATGCGCCTCCGTCTTTTCCACCTTCCCTTTGCTGGGGAGACGGCGGTGAAACTCTGCCCGCCGCTCCCCACGTAAGTATGGTGTAATATAGTTACTGTACATGTATGTTGAAATAATTGTAGACTCACAAGCGTGCACTTGTGGTCGCGCTACAGAAAGGAAGGGGAAAAGGTGGACGTTTTAGTGATGATCTAACCTTATTTATTGACGAACGGAAGAGAGCAGGAAATGTTTGGTGTGTGTGTGTGTGTGTGTGTGTGTGTGTGTGTGTGTGTGTGTGTGTGTGTGTGTGTGTGTGTGTGTCGCCGCTACGGCTGTCAGTGGCGGAGTCAGTCACTCTGTGATCCACTCCGCCACACTGCTTGACTGAGGGAGACGCAGTGGTGGGAATTCTCTCGTGGAAGTAAAGCTGTACACTGGATGTATCATAATTGATGTCTATACTGAACATTTGTTAATGATGGTGCACTCAGGGATGCAGGGTTTCAACAACAACATTAGAACAAAGGAAACATCAAGTCACCGTTGTGTGTCTGGCCTGGTGCGTCCTACATCAGGGAAAACAATACAATTAAAAGGTCCCAAAAAATGACAGCTTGAAAACCCATCAGAGTTGGCAGCAACGTCTCTGGGAGATAAATCCAGACTCATCATCAGCCGCCCCGTATCACAAGAGGAATCCCTTGATGATGGCAAGAAAGCAAATCACACAGTTTGAGTTTGACTTCAACGGGTTAAGAGTTAAAATCATGACGAAGAACAAACTGTGTCGATCAACCAGTTTGAGCATTTGCTGCCGTGCTGTTTCATAACCCACTAACAGATTGGATCGGCAAACAAACATCGGTGTCAATATCAACAACAAGGTGATTAGCGCCTCAAATTGTGTTTCACTTGCATAATAACTTGCTGTTAAGAGTTTATCTCCCAGGGTTCATTTAATCCAACTGCAATAATGTTGTTTACAGATGTGATGACAATCTAAAAGGCACGCTTTCTATTTGATTTGAAGCTAAACAGGTTAAAAAAGATTGTCCTATTATGAATGTAAGTTCGGTGTATTGTTTCTGAGGAACGCCTGATAACACGGGTACATTTTAACCGCATTCTAGTGTCTTCCAACCAGATAAAGAGGACATTATGCCCCGACATCCTAATGGCGAACACTGAGCTGAAGCTACTTTGGATCTTTTGTGAAATGTGATTAACATACATACAGATTTAGAACATGTGCCATGTGGGAGACAAACCGTGTCTTAACACATATAAGTGTTTTGGGGGATATGATATGAGCTGCCTCTGCGTCGGGAATTAAAAATAATTCGTGTGTGACTGAATGTGTGAATAGCGGTTACATTTTGTATGTAGACTTATACATATATCCATGGTGCAATATGGGCTATGTGATGTTTTCCAACTTTCTAGGAACATTTTAACAAATGAATATTTGTCATTGTTCCTTTTGTGTACTGAGCTAGGTTCAGGATGTGGTTATACTGGAGACAGGGAAACAGCTAACCTGGGTGTGTCCAAAGTTCAAAGATGCCTATGTATCCGTCTAATGAGCACAATGAATCTGCTTGTTTACACCCGTGTGAACAGACTTAGGAAATAGAGAACTTTTAGAGAATAGTTATTCAGCTATTTGCTAGAAACAGCAGTTTATTCACCCACCCAACACTTTCTTTGCCGTTCCTTTGGCTTGTTTCAACACATACATTTGTCATGAAAAGACAGCTTTAGAGTTGATGTTTCAGATAAAGCCCAGACTACCTGTTTTCCCTGCTCAACGCTAAGCGTGGCTAAACATGTCCAGACTCCAGCTCTGTATATCTTTCATAGACGATGAGTCCCATATTTTAATTTCATTTCCAGAATGAAAATAAACAAGTTCACAAACAACTAAATCCTTTAACACACAACATTGAAATCAGCATATAATCCTCATATCACATTTCCAAAATCCTGGATCAGGAACAGCAACAACTCTTCTGAAGACACACAATCAATCTGTCTGTGTTTACCTGTTTTTGATTCTGTTCACACGTCTTGGACCCTGCTGTCTCTCTTTGATGCACTGTTGGTTCAGAATCATTTCTCAAAAACACTGAACAGAACCAAACAGCAAAGCAGGGACAGCATGAGCCATAACATCGTATCTGAAGAGGATCGGCAGAAAGAAAAAAAAAAGAACACACGACAAACCTTGCAATCTGGCTCACGATGACACAGAAATTGCTTTTTAATCTAATAGAGCGCTCCTCCACTGTGAATTACTGTGTATGGAGTGGAGGTAGTAATCCTCTGCCTGGCATGAGCTGGTAGTCCTCCTACGCCTCTACAGGGTAACACACACACACACACACACACACACACACACACACACACACACACACACACACACACACACACACACACACACACACACACACACACACACACACACACACACACACACACACACACACACACACCCCTCTGTTAATTCTCTTTCAGTCTCTGGCTTGTTAGTCATGTCTGAGGAAACTGGTAAACAGGACTTCCTGAGAGGACATTGTGTTCTGGTCAAATACTGAACAATGCTAGCTGCACTAATTATTGGCCTCACCATCTTCTGGCCGTGTGTCCTCTTCTGTCTGATGCTAACGGTGCTACATTAGACTAGAATAGTACTTCATGCTCCATTTGCGCGTAAATACACTTCGCTTAGTGCAGTGACCTTGGAAAAGCTTAACATCTGGTGCCTTGCTCAAAGGCATTTAGACAATGATGGAGAGTTTGTGTAACTGCTCCACATCGACTGGTTAGCGTCCCACTTGCATCACTACCAACACTTGTAATGAATATTTTAGCTGGCATGTTTCAGTTTACGTACTTTCCAAATTGAAGAAGTGGAGTTCCATGTATCCTTTTCTTTAATTTCCCTGAACAAGTGAGTGACTCCTCCCAGAGTGCAGGAAGAAACACACCGAAAGGCTTGGGACAGATTCCCAGAGTTTCTATCTGGGGGATTGAAGCATTTCCCCGGAGGACACTGTGTGACTCTCCAGGGCCAGCACTGCTCTGATATACACGACGAGGCATTGTTTCCCTGCTAGCCTCCTGTGTCCTACTGTCCTTTCACTTTGTCAAACTGCAGCATCCCAGGAGACTAAGGTGAACATAAAATGGAGAAACTTTACCTTTGTAGGCTGTACCTCATCATATTAAAAATAGCGCACTATTGCCTACATAGAAGGATTTGCTCTGGATTTGCAGGTGATTTCTCTTCAAAGCTTTCTTGTTTACTCTGCCAAGGAGTCTTTGTTTTTGGTTTGTTATTCGGCAGGATTACAGACAAACTACTACATACATCATCGTGAAAGGGTGTAGCAATTGTATACTATTTTGTACTCATGTAAACGACCTTGCCTTGGAGTTCTGCCATTTATTTATTTCCTGTGACTAGTCTCTTTTAATACTTCTGCTAAAAACGTATGAAAAATATATCTGATTTGAAAAGCATGTATTTTCTTGAAAGGCCGTTTTTTGTTTACTTTTTTAAAACAGATGTGACCAGATCTGTCATTGGTGTGCTTTAGCTCTAGCCTGCTTTTCCAAAAAATATTTGCTCGAGAAGAGGGCTAACTTTTGTTTGTAACTGTTCAACTCATCATTATTTGAGCTTTCTTTCTCCTGAATGTGTTCCTCTACAGTTCTTTCGGTTTTGATTTGCCACAGCAACCTGTACCATATCTGGATTCACAGTTGTATCAATTCAACAATTGCCACTCTGGTAATACAACATTGTTTTCCATCACGCTGCCATTAGCAGTACCCTACCATCCTTCCTTATAGTTTGAAGTACCAGAACTCTTGGGCCGTTTGGAGTCATGAGAAAATAACGGGATGGGTTAAAAGCAGAGGACACATTTCACTGTGTGGGCTGTGTGCTCTGCATGTGTGACCATTAAAATTGTTCCATACTCGGTTAGTAGATTGATTATGCTTACGTGACTTTTGTGAAGTGTTCAGCTAATATAATTAATGCCGATGGTCCGTTCACTTGGGGCGATTGTATCCTAAAGAAAGCTGAGCAGGATGCACAATTCAAATCTTTGGAAGAACACACTTCAAAGTCCGTCAGAGACAGCGTTACATTCTTTTTCATGGTTTTAGGAGGCTGTTAATAATTAAACATATACATTTTTCTTGGATAGCATTATATTACGGTATATATTTGTAATGTAGATATCAGGCATGTTTCTTGATTTTGTATAGTTGAGCCCAAACTAGACATTTTCTTTTAATGCAGATATATTTGAACAATATTTTTTTTTCCTTTTTTTATTAGGCAGCTGTGACTCAGGAGGTGGAGCGGTGGTCCACTAATCAGAACGTTGGCGGTTCAATCCCTGGCCCCTGCGGTCTACATGTCGGAGTGACCTTGGGAAGATACTGAACCCTAAATTGCTCCCGAGGGATGTGTGAGGGTCCTGATGAGGTGTGTGTGTCTGAGTGTGTGAAATGAAGTGCTTTAAGAGTCCTTTCAAAACTAGAAAAAGCGCATCTTAAATGCATTAACAATTCACCCAAATCCCATTCTGAAAATCAAAAATAGAACATCATTAAGGTTATTTGTCAAGTTAAGCTAATTTGTGCTGTATGTCCCGATAAATTAAATATTCCACATTCAAATTCACATCTCAACCTCCTTTTCACAGAAATATGTAACAGCTTAGGTGTCTCAGTGAGAAGGGCGAGAAATACGCACCTTTCTAATCACATTTAAATGTCTCAGTGAGAAGGGCGAGAAATACGCACCTTTCTAATCACATTTAAATTGATGCATTGCCTCAGGCAAAAACGATGAGGAAATGTCAGTGTTTTCATCAGCCTCTCTGTGAAAGGAGCAGCTACAGTGACATAAATACCTTTGGCAATTATGGCAACATATGCTAAAAAGACACATTTGAGAACGGACTACGGACAATTATTGTGTGAAAAGGTCCTTGAAATTGACTAAATTGTGGTCGGCCCTTCTTGACGTTGGCTCTTGGTTTGTTGAATAGCATTATAAAATGTGGTTTAAGCTCTTTAACTGCAGATTTCACAATTGCACAACATTTAACTTAAAAAATGACCTTTCATGGTCTTTGGGTTTCCCTTTCCTGTAGTGTGTTATATGTGTGTGCATTGTCCATGCTCTGCAAAGGTTAAACAACCTCAAATCTCACCTGAAACACTTCCATTGGACTCCTTTGTTGACTTCCGTAACATAGTGACATCACTATGAGACACTCTGGCTAGCGCTCCAACTTGATACTTGATAGTCTGAGGGGCAAGACATCTTTGAGCGGTTAACCAATCACAACAGAGCCGGCCAGCTAACCAATCAGAGCATGGGCTCTGGTTTCAGAATGCAGATGAAAAGAGGTGCTGCACAGGCAAACAAAGCATTTTTTGAATATTAAACCATTTCCGCGTCGGGCTCCTGATCAGCTTGTCGGGTGTTCTTTTACCCATAATGACCGCCTCGCTGCACATTATGCCTTACAACATGTCACAGTAGAGACACAAAATACAAATATGAACCTGAAAAGGAGCTCTTTAAGCTTTATGCCATCGTCGGACAGGTGCTGTAAGAATCTGTCACCATGCTCGATGTATTCAAATTAGAATGTTTGCTCTCTGTTGGTTAGAAAACTACTGAAGCAGCGTAGACGTTTTATGACGTCTGGTATTTGCTGTCTGAAGATGAGCCTCATAGAGGAAAACATACCAGATGTTGCAGACGGAATGAATCTTTCCACCCGAGGCTTTTTGAACAGATGAATATGTGTCAGTCGCTCTTAACAAGGCTGTTGGGCAACACTTCCAATGGAAGTGGATACAAATTGTCTTCCAAAGGAGCAGATTTACCAACCACCGGAGGGGCCCTGAGCAAGAGGCATAAGAACCGAGTTCCCCAAGGCCTTTCATTTCCCCCATTAGGTGACTTTAAGGAGGTAATCACAGCTGGCTGGGCTTGTTCCTTCCGCTATATGCTTTCTAGACATTACAATATATTTATACTCCAGCAACTCTGAATTCATCTTTAAATGCAAATTGCGGGAAGTCCAGCGGCCCTAATGTTTTTCCCCTTTTCATTCAGAGGTGTTTGCTGAACCGAGGAGACAGTCTTGTATAACTATTATAAGTAATGATTGTTTGGAGAAGTCTAAACAAGGCAACTACTTATTTGAAGAAGTTAAACTGAATGAAAGTAATGAAAAACAGTCAATCAGAGCTTCAAATAATCTGTTGAACTTTCAACAAAATCAAATATGTGATGTTGACAATTTAAATCTTACATTTAAAACAAATTGAGTCAGGGTGGTAACCTTAGCCGCTTTCACACCAAGTACTTTGCTGTACTTAGTTCCCAGCTCGGCTGCGGCCCCACGAGGACGAATTCGGTCGTTTGCGTTACTGTTTAGTGTCATATAGACCGTTCGGCCACACGAGGACGACCGAATATGGCACTAAACGACTGAGGAAACGACAACGGGTCCCAAGGTGGATAGAAATGCATACGCCACTCTCTGGGGGGTCAAACAGCTCCGTGTGTGCGCCCTATACGGACATTTTCAGATCACTGATAGTGATTGCGCAATAGCCCCGCCTCTCCCCACCTCTTCTGCTCGCCTCCGCTTACCCCGCGCCAGTGCTGAAGTGTTTCGCCACCAACAACAACAACAATGGCGGATCGCAGAGTTGCTATCGTGCTCCGGACGCTATTGACCATGCTACAGTTGTTTGTGCAACATCTACAGCAATAATGATGAGGCAATAGCCCCGCCTCTCCCCACCTCTGCTGCTCACCCCCACGTCAAAGTAAACTGCACCCTGAATTCAGATTATTTATCTTTCTCTCGCGAGTGAAGTCTAATCTGACAGGACGGAGACACGCAGCTCTGCCCACCTGCAGCTCCTCCCGCTGCAGAAAAACACACACTTCAAGTCAGATCATCACCCTTAGCTATTTTAATTACCTCTCAAACTCCCTAAACTAGTTATAAATATGTTTATTTTTTACTGTCGGCCGGGTCACTCATTACTGGATCAGCTGCTGCATGAGACAGACACTGACGCTGTCCGAAGAGAAGGAGGAAAAAGAGAGGCTCCGTGTATTTTATCATTATATTATATAGAGTCGTTATTCATTTGTTTTAAAGCTCAATAAATAACAAAGAAGACCTTTGACCGGCACTTTTATAATTTTGTCCGGAAGATTTCAACTTTAATAAACGCTGACTGGCGAAAAACTCTGCCCGGTTCCCTCGGCCCCCACCGCGGAGAATAAACAGAAGGGCAACCATGACAACCATGCTTCTTCGCTGCTTTTGTGGAGGAAGTTACAGCGCCACGTAGAGGCTCCTGCATATGTACTGCAGCTTCTCCAGCGGTTGGAGCTAAACGGAGCGGTCTCGTGTGGGCAGACACTATCCGGATAATTATTGCATGTGGACGGAAGCCGTTTGCGATTGCGTTTGCGTTAATCCTATGCGTTTAGACGTTTTCGTCCTCGTGGATTAATTCGGCCGTTTGCGTTACTGTTTAGTGTCATATAGACCGTTCGGCCACACGAGGACGACCGAATACAGCACTAAACGACTGAGGAAACGACAACGGGTCCCAAGGTGGATAGAAATGCATACGCCACTCTCTGGGGGGTCAAACAGCTCCGTGTGTGCGCCCTATACGGACATTTTCAGATCACTGATAGTGATTGCGCAATAGCCCCGCCTCTCCCCACCTCTTCTGCTCACCTCCGCTTACCCCGCGCCAGTGCTGAAGTGTTTCGCCACCAACAACAACAACAATGGCGGATCGCAGAGTTGCTATCGTGCTCCGGACGCTATTGACCATGCTACAGTTGTTTGTGCAACATCTACAGCAATAATGATGAGGCAATAGCCCCGCCTCTCCCCACCTCTGCTGCTCACCCCCGCGTCAAAGTAAACTGCACCCTGAATTCAGATTATTTATCTTTCTCTCGCGAGTGAAGTCTAATCTGACAGGACGGGGACACGCAGCTCTGCTCACCTGAAGCTCCTCCCGCTGCAGCAAAACACACACTTCAAGTCAGATCATCACCTTAGCTATTTTAATTACCTCTCAAACTCCCTAAACTAGTTATAAATATGTTTATTTTTACAGTCGGCCGGGTCACTGATTACTGGATGAGCTGCTGCATGAGACAGACACTGGCGCTGTCCGAAGAGATGGAGGAAAAAGAGAGGCTCCGTGTATTTTATCATTATATTATATAGAGTCGTTATTAATTTTTTTAAAGCTTAATAAATAACAAAGAAGACCTTTGACCGGCACTTTTATAATTTTGTCCGGAAGATTTCAACTTTAATACACGCTGACTGGTGAAAAACTCTGCGCGGTTCCCTCGGCCCCCACCGCGGAGAATAAACAGAAGGGCAACCATGACAACCATGCTTCTTCGCTGCTTTTGTGGAGGAAGTTACAGCGCCACGTAGAGGCTCCTGCATATGTACTGCAGCTTCTCCAGCGGTTGGAGCTAAACGGAGCGGTCTCGTGTGGGCAGACACTATCCGGATAATTATTGCATGTGGACGGAAGCCGTTTGCGATTGCGTTTGCGTTAATCCTATGCGTTTAGCCGTTTTCGTCCTCGTGGGGCCGCAGCCTTAGTTCCCCCATGGAACTAAAGAGCCGATAGCGTTCACACCGGAAAAAGTCCCTGGGAGAGGATTAGGCAAATGAAGCCGCTGACGTCACTTCTTCTTCTTCTGCTTTGGGTTTACTGGCAGGCCGCAAACAACTTCACGGCGTATACTGCCGCCCAAAGTCCCCGGCCGGAAGTTCCCGGAGTTATATACTGAAATAGTATATGTAAGGGAAACTTCTGCAGCAATGAAGAGTCAGGACTCAGAGAGACACGGGGAGAGTTGGAGCTTTGATGTCAAACAATGATGTTTATTACAAGTCAACGGCCGGAGAATTCATATCACAAGTCACAGCAGCAAAAGGTTCTGACTGCACGGGTGGGTTGTCATGTCAATTCTGCCCAGCCTATCTCTCGATAGACTTTTAACTAGTTTACAGAGAGTTAATGAGCATATTGGGGGAGGCGTAAACACCTGGAGACACTGAATCACTTATCTGACTCTTAGGCTCTGTGACCGAGAGTTGACCGGTCATAAAACTGGTAATGTCAACAATAGCTGAGACCTCCCATTCCTTAAGACAGATAAAAGACTTAGGGTTGGTCGTAAATGTCAACACACAGAAAAGGTTAGACTCCTATGAGTAAGACAACATTAATCCCTAACAGTATATAATAATAATAATTATAATAAATAACAACTTTATTTGCATGCTGCCTTTCATGTAAGGAAGCAGCTCAATATATATATATGTATATACAAAGATAGTTGTATCATAATACTTAGTATATAGCATACATATTCTATATTAAATAAATAAAATAAGTAGTTCTCCAATAAATACGTTGTTTAAATGGTAGCCAATAATTGTGAAATCGTTCCTGAAATCATTACAACTTATCTTCAATATAATACATGTTTTCCCATGACACTATCTGTTTTCTTTTTATCTCATAACAAGATGTCTGTGTTCAACCAACGTTTTGATCCACAACATTAAATATGTCATTAAATACCTATATTTGCGAGACTTAACATGTATTTGAAAAGGTGTTTGCTAACTAATGCTTAATGTCTTGAATAGAAAGACAGTAGACTTCCTAAAGCTAAATGATGTAGGCAGTTTATAGCCGGACATTAGCATACGGCAATTACATTTACACTTAAAAAAACACAAACAAGTGCTGAACATTAAATAAATCAAATGTCATTATAACTAATGATCCAGATCAAAAACAAGAGATTACATGGAATAAATAAGATAGAAAAAGAACAGTAGACCAAGTTGTTGTACCTCTTTGTTTGCCACTGGACACATTCTCTGCAATATTCATAATCTAAATCACATTCTAAATCTTAGTTTACTCCAAATGTTTTGTGCATATCTATTTTTTAATGGTGTGTCGCTCTGTACGTTTTATTTATTTAATTTGGTTCTTTTCAAATCCGGAGGGGATTTATGTGTGAATAATACCTCAAATAGAAATGCCTGAATGTGATGGAGGACTCTATCTCCGGCTGAAAAAGTCAATACAATTCATCCTTTTTGTCCATTTCCTATTTCCTGCACTGAGCCCACCCATTCTAGCCCCCCACCGACCCACAATACATTCAGGGAGGCTCATCTATCTCCTCTTATGTAAACAACCACCTACACACTCCCCTCTTCTTCTATATTTTCTCCTGACACACAGTCTGGAGATTTTCTTGATATGGGTGTTAAATTTGAGCCATGAGGAAATACAAATCAAACAGATGCTTTCGCCATGACAAATATGTGCAATACAGTGATGCATTGTTCTAGGACAGATCAAGGTTAGTGTTGTGTGGTCTCTCCACAGGAATTATAAATAGGTGCTGTGTGTGTGTGTGTGTGTGTGTGTGTGTGTGTGTGTGTGTGTGTGTGTGTGTGTGTGTGTGTGTGTGTGTGTGTGTGTGGTGTGTGTGTGTGTGTGTGTGTGTGTGTGTGTGTGTGTGTGTGTGTGTGTGTGTGTGTGGGTGTGGGTGGGTGTGTGTGTGTGTGGCTTCATACACAAACTGCAAGGGAAAGTATACAGACCTAATTGCCCAGCAGAGATGAGCTGCCTGTTTGTGCAATGTTTTCTTTACAAGTGGTTGGTCGTAGCAAAAACACCAGACCATGATGGATTTATTTGGATTTATCATATTTACTTTTCAGTAGTTTCATTTTCATTCCAAGTACAACTTACAAAATCTTCTTCAAGCTTAAATGTGTTTTTCTAGAATATATTCTTTATGTATGTTACAAAAATAACACAAGTTTAAATGTTGTTAACAATAGAACGGAAAAACAACTAATTAAAAACAATACAATTACTGTATTGCAATAATTCAAATGTTTTGGTAATGCATAAGTGTTGTTACCTGGAGCTTTAAAACAATTTGCTTATTTCATGCTATGCTAAGATATTTGTGTTCTCCATCTAACTTCTTTTGAAGTACATTAATAAATCTAATTGTTTTTTAATTTATATTTGTGTACAATTTAAATGAATAATGTACAGGTAATTAATTGGTCAGCTTCTGAGGTGTTTTTTTTTAAGTTTGAAAAGAGCCAGGCTTGCTGTTTCAGCTCGTTAAATAATATACACATACTAGCATGCTATCAATATTCTCATGCAACCCTCAGTGAGATAACTATACTCAAATGTAGTTCCTAAAATTGTAGAACTATTCCTTTTAATTCATACATGGAGATTCACCATTCTTTCAATAATAAAATGCTATAAATAGTATTGTGTTTCTAGCAGTTTGATGTATGTTTAGCTCATGTAATATTATGTTAAAGACCATTTATACCGATTAAATCCCAGAAATATGTTGTTTTTGGACCCGAGCTTCCCGCATCATTAGTCATTCAAACATATTTTTCCATTTACCATCTTATTGTCGGTGCCTTGCTGGTGGACAATCATAATAGATGGTGGAATGTTAAATGTTTTATGTGGCCTCAAGTTCAGAGCAAAAGCATTTACCTTGCACAGATTAGTTTCAAATTAAACTTATATAACATGGGGTCTAAGCAATCAGACCTTTCCCGGTAGCTCTCTGCGTCTCATTTCTTTGAGCAAGTTCAATCATCTTTAATGGCAAAGTCAGGCTCTGCATATCTGGCGAGAAACAAGGTCCATTCCACATACATCATTCATTATACTGTTGTGCCTGGGTAAGAGGTGGTGGTTAAGGCAAGTAAATGTCTTGTGTCATTTATGGAAATGTGGAGAATGAAGTTTGCCGTGGTATTCTGTTTTTAAATTAGACTGCAAAGAATTACCCAATGACAATGAAGAAATAACTAATTATAATCAACCATGCCCACCCTGAAGGATGCAATTTTCAGATCGGTTAAGAAAACTCTATATCTGCTAAGGTTAATTTAAAATCTTAGTTTGAGGATTAACTAAAAATATAGTTTTGATACCCTTTATTTTAATTTGTAATTATATCAATATCTCTCTTTGCACAGTTGACCAGGCCTAAAAAAACAATTACAGTAAAAAAACAAAACAATATTTGTTAACTATTACTTTTGTCACAAATATGGAAATTTCCATTTTTAGAAAATCAACAACAGGCAGGAAGGAGATATATCTTACTTTTTGTGAGATTACTGTTGCTGTCACGTTGTTATCATTGTTACTAATGACTTCTGTTGAGGCATTACCTGTTATATTTAGTTGTTTTATCAAAAATATTTGCAATCAGTGAGCTTGGATACCAGCAGTTGCCCTCTCTTGTTGACTTGTCATTGGCCTGCGATACAGGATACACGGTATGTCCTGTGTGTGCTGTGTGTGTGTGAGGTCACTTGTGGGAAAGGATGACACCGGCAAGATTAACGTATTAAATGTCATGCAGATTGAAGTTTTAAATTATGCAAACACCACTCATAGAAAGAGCTGCTCTCTAGATAGACATGATATCATTGGCTGAGTTAATCCTAAGTGGGAGGAGTCAGAAATCCACCACCAATGTTTTTTTGGGGGGAAAGTAACATTACACTGAAGCTAAGGGAAAAGTAGGAGTGAGGAAACTAATACTGTAAAACTGTCTCGCGCAACAAACTGAAGGAGTGTAATCTAGCTAATTGTTTTCTGTAATTTAGCCAGTTTACCCTTAGCAGCCAAGTTCACGACTACTTTGAGCAAATGGTATTACCATGCCGACCTGCCAAGAGCGTCAGCAGGCTAATAACTATGTCTGAAAGAAAATATTCAACAGTTAGCATTCAAGTCTGGCATTTATTTATTTAATTGTTTCAATCAAACCTCAATTACAACTATCAATCAATCTCTATATGATGAAGATGTCCTCTGTAGTCCACATTTCTGAATTTGAATCATAAAGGGTTACTTATCTGACCTGCAAAGTCTTCACTCGAGTTTTCCATCTTTAGCATTTGGCCCTTTGGCGTGAAGAATCAAAGAACCATTCTAAAAGCTTAACTCAATGATAGAGACTTATAGGGTGACCTTCTGGCTTTGGTGCTAAATCTAGATAGCAACAATGATACAGTTTAACAAACACTAAACTGCAGAGGAGAAAAAACGGTTGTGAGTGACTTTCTGAAAGCTGAACATGTAACGGACCAACGTGTGTTAGCTGGTGTTCTCACACAACTGTAGTTACAAATACAAGTTAGAGCCTTTACTTTTTTCTTATTTTAACTTCACCAATTGTGCGGTAACATGGGAATATTCATTTTCAGAACCCGAAACCAAAACAAGAATGCTTTGTTTGCTTCTAATTGATGTATTAAAACTAAAATCCACTGCTCCTCTGTCCCAAGGCGTCCCCCAGGGTTCGGTGCTTGGCCCCCTCCTCTTCATCCTCTACATGCTCCCCCTTGGCAAAATAATTTGTCGCCACAACCTTCAATTTCACTGCTAAGCCAATGACATCCAACTTTATATCTCAACAAAAACCATCACCCCCACAACACACTCCACTCTCACCAACCGTCTCTCAGAAATAAAAGCATGGATGCAAACAAACTATCTCCAACTGAACAGTGCCAAATCAGATATCATCATCATCGGCCCCCCATCCCGTATCAAAGCCATCCAGAATTTCAACTTCAACATTGACAGCCACACTCTATCTCCCCCCCTCACATCCGCAACCTCGGAGTCATCTTCGACAGTCAGCTCAAATTCAACCACCACATCAATCACATCACCAGGACCGCCTTTTTCCACCTCAAAAACATTGCCCGTCTCCGCCCATCACTCTCCTCCTCTGCTGCTGAAACCCTGATTCATGCATTCATCACTTCAGAAGATACGTTTTTCATAATAAGAATCTTGATTTCTTCTTTTCTAAGGTTACATTCTTCCTCTGCTGGCATAATACACTTGAGTACAACACATCTTATTGATATGTTTCATCTTTATTTGCAGTGCATTTGATAATGAGATTATCCAAAAGACAAGTCAGGTTAAGTTAACTTTATTTTGTGATGAGTCAGATTAGGTTGTTGATTAGATTGTTTCACATGTAACTAGTCTGAATACATGTTTAAAGTGAGCCTCCAATCCCTGTATTAAAACGTCTCTGACTACAGCAATAGGTCCTCCCTTACAGAGCTCATTAACAAAAATAACAAAAACATAAGATAAAGACCTGTCTGGATCTCTCTGGTGGAGCCTGACCATTTCTGGCAATGGCTGTGTGCAGTATCCATGGAAACAAGAAAATAACCTGGCAGGGCTGAAGAAATTCCTGGCACAAAAGAAGTGTTTTGAAGTGTAACCAAACAGTGCGGACACTTTCTACTCAAAACAGCTACGAAATATTTCATTTTAAAGGGGCCATGCCATGGCCATTTCTACTGATCATAATTCCATTGTTGAGGTCTACTAGAATAGATTTATACTGAGCAATGTTCCAAACTCACATTGGTTTCTCATACAGCATCTCTGTAAAGTATCTGTATTCACTCTCTGTCCTAAACGGCTTGTTGGAGCCCCCCCCTCCTCCCTGTTATCGGGACGGGTGAGCAGTGGTCATCAGATCAAGGGGGGTGCTGGGGAATTCCAGTTTGAAACCCGCTCCTGCCGCCACTGCGTCAGGCCGTTGTGTCCTTGGGCAAGACACTTCACCCGGATTTGCTCCTGTGGGTATTGTCCACAGTACATGACCATTGCATGTATGATCTGTATGTGTAATGTGTATTTGTAAAGCGCTTTGAGCATCTGGAAAAGCGCTATAATAAATGTAAGGAATTATAATTATTATTATTATTACTGTGAGCCCAGTGTGCTCTGATTGGTCAGGACGTTGCGAGGCTCGTTGCTGCGATCTGCTGTGAGGAGCGGACAGGCTTCCGGGTCGGCGATACAGCGAGAACAAGCTAAACTCATCCTGAGCACAAACACTCACAGCCGAAGTAAAAACAATAAGTGTGGCTTGATATTGAGTAAGAAAAAGGTTTGGAACGCTGTGAGAATGGGTCTACGGAGAGCATTTCTCCGCAATCCCAATTTAGCAGCCCGAAAAACGTTTACCCATTTAAACAGTCGTAGTAGATTCCTTGTTTGTTTTAAACATCATAAATACACAAACAACAATGAATACTTACAGGTTGTGTACCCGAATCTCCCGCTGGCCCTAACAAAGTAGGAACAGCATCGTTCTTCAGTGCCCTACGCTGTACATATCCGGCATGAATCGCTGAAAGGTTTGTGAAGCTTTGTTTCGTGAAATGCCGGCAGAGGGTGTGGCCTCTGGGTATTCACACGTCACAGTACCCAGGAAGTAAACAATGGAAAATGAGAAATCTCCAACGAGGCGTTTTGGAGCAGCATAGACTGTGTTAGAGTTTTACTCGCTACAGGGTGTACTTTGAGGGTTATTTGACTAAAAACCTTCATAACACACAAGGGGACGGGTACAAAAGGTAAACACTTTTGGAAATAAATCAAACTGCTTAAAACGGAACAAATAATGTACTTGACAGAGCTCCAATGCATTGGCACTGACACTTTAGATCAAATAAAAAAATCTTGTTTCTGTAAAACTGTCTTTTAATGACTACTAAAAGACGTAACCTTGAGAAGATCAGTTTATCAGCTTGTTAAGGATTGTTGTAATCCCTTATTTGATACAGTGAGAAGCTTAAGTGGCCACCTAGTGATAACATGAAAATTGGGGAAAGCCTTTATTTGAAATGAAGCACAACCATAGCAGTTAACTCAGCAATTGGAGGCACCGCTTTAACACTGCCCACCTGAACACATTTGTATTTCTTTTGGAAGCTTGGCTTGGATGCATGCTGCTCCAGTTTTTATTTGCTCTATTTATAATCTGGATCCTCTATTCTGCACCTGCGTTTTCTATCCCAGCATCAGTTATTTTGCATCACTTACACACAAATAAATACCATCTACTAACTGCACCAGCACTTTCAAAAAAAAAAACGATATCTCAATTTTCTACTGTTTTTAAAAGTACCAAGGCAAAGTATAAAAACACATCTGTTGTGTTCTGTACTTTCAAGAGCAGCAGGCTTTCAGTTCCTACTGCTTTCTTGGTTTCAGAGATCTTAGAGCGCTGAGTCTCTTGAGAGCCTCTGTAACGTGTCAAAGTAGTCCTCAGGTAACTTCACCCCAGGAGCACTTGGTCTTTGAGGTTGGATGTGTCACAGATTATTTCAGAACAAGAAATATGGATTTAGTGAATGCATTCCTCTTCAATGGCTTGTAGCATTGTTTCAGATTGCTGAGCCGGAGATAACCAGAAGGTTTACATTCAGATCTGTTGTCTCCAGGGCAAAACCACGAAGCGCATACTTCTAGTTAAAGCTGCTCACATCCTTAATGAGGTCAAAGGTTACATCTCTGCTGCAGAGCTCAGCATTAATAAGCTGTTTTTCCCAAACTTGTATATTCCCACACAATGGTTTGTGTCATACTTCACACACAAACACTTACTCATCAACACTTCACCACTGAGCAGATTCACACAAACAAGTGAGCCTGAAGAAGGCCCAAAGGCTTCTCAACAGCAGTTTGCATGCCTCTGTAATGTCTTTGGGAAAAACAATGAAAAGGAGGAAAACTGTATCATATTTCATGCATTTTAAAATTCCTAAATGTAATTAAAAGTGGCTTTATTATGATTTTTGGCAAACATCACAAAGTTAACGCTCGAGGGAGTTTCTCTCCCACACCCTGTCCGAAGTGTCTCAATTGGACTCCTTTGTTTATTTCCGTAACATAATGACATCACTATGTAACACTTGCACTTCTATTGGCTATCTCTCCAACACATGGTACGTGATATGCTAAGACAGGACATCTCTAAACGGTTGACCAATCACAGCAGAGCCATGCAGCCAAACACTCAGAGCAGACTGGGCTCTGGTTTAGTTTTAGAGGTTATCAGGCAATATGGGAAGAATACAGATCTTTTGAACATTCAAAATCCACATAAAAAGTTGAAAGCTAGCATTATGTGTCACGATTCTCAGGTTATGTCACGTTTGTAGTTTTGTCTGTGTTGGTGTTTTTCTTGTCTTTGGGTTTCCTGTCTTATTGTGTAAAGTGTTCACCCCCGTTTCCTGCCTGTCTGCTTTCTGTCTGTTTCCCTCCCCGATTACCCGATTGTGTTCACCTTTTGTCCTTGTGTTTCTCCTCCCCTGTCCAGCTGTGTCTTGTTATTCCACGGTCTGTGTTCCTTGTGCTGCTTTGGATATTTTGGATTCTGCCTTGTTTTTGCCACAGCTTTATTATTTAATAAAGCTCACTTTTCGCTATTCTGCATTTGAGTCCTACCTGCTTCACCCATTCGTAACAGAATGAACCGACCACATTTGGACTCAGCAGATTTGAATGTTTTGGCCCCACAGGCGGAATGTCTTGGGTATTCTCTGGAGTACATTTTTTACACCTGGAAGAACGCCTCATCTAGACGGGGTAAAGAGGCTGCTTTGAAGGAGGCACGCCGGGAGGTTGCTCGCAAGCCCTGGCTCAGGAGCTTGTTGCCTGAGTGGCTACAAACCTTTACAAGTAGCCCTGAAGAATTGTCACAAGCTTCTAACCCTTTCCTGGGATCCGACTACTGTCCTGTTGAAGGTCCACAGAGTCTCCAAAAAGCCTCTAGGAGACGCAGGGCCAGGATTCCAGCCCGTGCTCCAACAGCCATGATCCCGGCTTCAGTTCCGGTTTCCACAGCCATGGATCCATGCACCAGTACCGGCCCGCAGAGCTATGTTTCCTTGCTCGATTACCTGGCCCACACAGCCATGGTCCAGGCCTCTGTTCCGGTTCCAGCGGCTCCAGTTCCAACCTCAGACCTTTTCTCAGGAACCCGTCTGGTGTTTGGAGGTCCACGGAGCCTCCAAAAGGTCTCTGGAAGATGCAAGGCCAGGATTCCAGCCCGTACTCCAGCGGCTCCGGCTCCAGTGCCGGTCCCAGCAGCCATGGTTCCGGTCCCAGTTCTGGCCCCAGCGGCCATGGTTCCGGCCCTGGTTCCGGCCTCAGCAACCATGGTTACAGCCCCAGTTCTGGCCCCAGCAGCCATGGTTCCGGCCCCAGTCCTGGTCCCAGCTGCCATAGTCCCTCCTCAGGTCACTTTCCTAGTCCCTTCTCTAGTCCCTTCTCCAGTCCCACCTCTAGTCCCACCTCTAGTCCCATCTCTAGTCCCTACTCGAGTCCCTTCCCGAGTCCCTTCCCAAGTCCCTTCTCTAGTCCCTTCTCTAGTCCCATCTCCAGTTCCCTCTCGAGTCCCCTCTCGAGTCACCTCTCGAGTTCCATCTCTAGTCCCTACTCAAGTCCCGCCTCTAGTCAATTCCCTAGTCCCATCTCTAGTCCCTCCTCTAGTCACTTCTCGAGGTCCCTCCTCTAGTCCCTCCTTTAGTCCCTCCTCTAGTCCCCTCTCTAGTCCCTCCTCGAGTCCCCTCTCTAGTTCCCCTCTCAAGTCCCCTCTCGAGTTCCCTCCTCTAGTTCCTCCTCTAGTCCCTCCTCTTGTTCCTCCTCTAGTCTCTCCTCTAGTCCCCTCTGGAGTTCCGTCTCTAGTTCCCCTCTCGAGTCACGTCTCAAGTCCCTACCCAATGTCCTGGTCTGTTGGAGGTTCCGCTGGGGGTCCTGCCAACTCCATGTCCTGTCCCGTTGGAGGCCCCGTCGACTACTTTCCTGCCGGGGGTCCTGCCAACCCTTTGTCCCGTCCCGTTGGAGGTCCCGCCGTCTGCTCTCCTGCCGGGGGTCCTGCCAGCTCCTTGTCCCATCTCGTTGGAGGTCCCACCGACTGCTCTCCTGCCGGGGGTCCTGCCAACCCTTTGTCCTGTGCCGTTGGAGGCCCTGCCGACTGCTCCTCTGCCGGGGGTCCTGCCAGCTCCTTGTCCTGTCCCGTTGGAGGTCCCGCCGACTACTCTCCTGCCGGGGGTCCTGCCAACTACTCTTCTGCCGGGGGTCCTGCCAACCCTATGTCCTGTGCCGTTGGAGGTCCCGCCGACTGCTCTCCTGCCGGGGGTCCTGCCAATCCTATGTCCTGTTCCTCTGGGGGTCCCGCCGACAACTCTTCTGCCGGGGGTCCTGCCAACCCCTTGTCCTGTTCCGTTGGAGGCCCCACCATCACCTGTCTCACCGGGGGTCCTGCCAACTACTGGTCCTCTTCCGTGGGGGATCCTGCGAAGCCTGTCCCACTGGCTCCGGTTCCTGTTCGGCCGACACCGGGTCCTGCCCGGCCTCCGGAGCTGTCTGGTCTTCGCCCTCGAGCCCGGCCCCCTGAGAGCCCGGCCCCCTGAGAGCCGCGGTCTTCTCCCTCGAGCCCGGCCCCCTGAGTGCCGCGGTCTTCGTCCTCGGGCCCGGCCCCCTGACTCTTCCTGCCGCTGCTTTTGCCCTCATGCACGGCCCGCTGAGTTTGCCCGCTGTGGCCTTCGCCCCTTTTTGAACTTTGCCTTGCTCCCGGGCCTTCTGCCCGAGACCCATTCCTTGGTCTCTGCCTTTCCCCCGGGCCGTCCGCCCAAGACCCGTCCTCCAGACCCCCTCCACCCACCCTTTCTTGGCCCTAGTTATGTGTCCTCCCTCCGGTCCCCCTCCACCCACCCTGCTGGACCTTTTTTTGGGACGTCTGGGATCCGTCCCTTGAGGGGGGGGTTCTGTCACGATTCTCAGGTTATGTCACGTTTGTAGTTTTGTCTGTGTTGGTGTTTTTCTTGTCTTTGGGTTTCCTGTCTTATTGTGTTAAGTGTTCACCCCCGTTTCCTGCCTGTCTGCTTTCTGTCTGTTTCCCTCCCCGATTACCCGATTGTGTTCACCTTTTGTCCTTGTGTTTCTCCTCCCCTGTCCAGCTGTGTCTTGTTCTGTGATTACCCTTCTGTGTATTTAGTCTTCCCCTGTGTTCCATGTCGGTTCATTGTTTCCCCTCCATGTTATTCCACGGTCTGTGTTCCTTGTGCTGCTTTGGATATTTTGGATTCTGCCTTGTTTTTGCCACAGCTTTATTATTTAATAAAGCTCACTTTTCGCTATTCTGCATTTGAGTCCTACCTGCTTCACCCATTCGTAACAATTATGTCCTCTTATAGTTTATTACTATGGAGTTTTGATTATGAAAGCTGCCTTCTCTCATAACGGGTAGTCCACCCCAGCGCCCCAAGTAAGAGGGGGTGTTCTGTATGCCCATCAGCAGCTGTTGCCATCAAATGATTGGGCTTTTTGCTGCGAACAATCTGTAATTCTTGGTGACAACACCAGGTGGGTCCTCCAACCTCACGTCAGATTTGAAACGATGGTGCATCAGTGAACTCATCTTTGCAAAAAATGTCTTGAGTCTGTGTTTCAGATTGAGATAGAGGCCAACGACAGATGACTGGGTGTAGGCATCTCACAGATTTGAATAAAACCAAATTAGTCAAGCTGTTGTTGAATAAAAACAAAATGTGCTCAAGCAACGCCTCTCTTGACGGAGCTACACACATAATATGTCTCTTTTTTTAAGTCAAGTCTGGACAGCTGCAAATATATTCCACAAGAACATGTCACATATGCAAAGACCAACCAAAGTAACAAGCAGTTGGTGTGAATGAACAAAGAAAAGCCCAAATTGGTGTTCTTTTTTAAGATGCAAGCTCTGGAAGAAATCCATTATGTGGAATAGAAAAGGGAGCTGTTCATTCTTTGAATTGAATTGAGTGGAATTGCAGAAGTCCACACGCTGGTCAGAGGGGGTAATGTGTTTGTGCAACATGCAGAACCAACTTGCCAACGCTGCTTTTGTGTCTCCTTGGAATCCTCCGCTCAGGTTGCTCCGTCCAGAATGAAAACGTGCTTCTTAGGTACAAACGCATTTGGCTTTTGGTGGCCCGTGCACTTTTATTGTAAAGTTAAAATAACATGTTCTCTTGCTTTTTTACCTTTCAATTGTTCTTTCAATAGTCTCCGCTTGACATAGTCGAGTTTAAATTATTTGTAAATTACCTTTACATATTTGAATAGGATTTCAGTTCATACATTTTGCAAAACACCATCAAAGCACCCCATCATAGCATTTGTTTGCTTGCCAATCATCAAAAATGATTATTATGAGAGTCATGCATGTTGTCATGTTACTCCTCCTTAATTGTTTTATGTTCTTCAGGGTGTTTGATTACATTACATTACATGTCACTGTGGACAATCCCCAAAGGAGCAATTTGGGGTGAAGCGTCTTGCCCAGGGACACGACATGCTGACTGCAGTGGGGTTTGAACCTGTGACCCCTTGATCCGAACACCAATCCACTGCACCACACACCTCCATAAATGATAAACCATAAAAACAAATATATATATAAAGACTATTAGTAGTACAAGCTCTCTACTTGTATTGGTCAGGTTTTGCTAAATATGATCATGTTATGTCAATTTGCCATACATTACAAGACAATAGTTATTTGGGTTTAATGGAAAGTATTGAATACGCATTTCATGTGAACATCATGGCAATGTTGGTATGAAGGCATGTGGTTTGTTGTTGATGTTTCTAACATAGGTCAGGTTTTGTGGAAAAAATAAGTTACTTAACTTAATTTGCCCTTATTAGTCCAGCCAACCGTTCTCCTGGCTGCCATAATATTGTAGTGAATTATGTTGAATTATTTTAAAATACCCCATGTTTTCAGCAGTCATTTCTATCCATGGGTTAAATACAAATGTGTTGGCTGAATGCTGCCCATCTCATAATAATGACTACTAAGTAATTATTCTCTTTAAAGCTCACGCTGAAGCAATAACTGCAAATCATTTAATGTGCTTTGGTTCATTTGTGAAACACTAAAGCTCAGCTGGCTTTTGTGAACGTATACTCTGTGAGCGGTGGCATTGATGTGTTTTTGATACAATAACAAAGTAATTCCGCAGTCAAGCAATGATTGATAGGAAAGTAAAAGTAATTCAGAGCGCTCTGTATTATTTTATAAGACAACTGATCTCACGGGCTCTCCTCTGCGGTGTAACGTGAGAGAAACCCTCATCTTTCTCCTTGTGACTCCTTTTAAATAATTGAAAGCCGAGCAAAGCCGGGCGATTCTTTCCAACTGAATGAGAGGACGTTCTTCAGTGGGCTCCTGCAGTGAGGCTGTCCAAAGAGCCAACACAGCTTAGATGTGTAATATATCTACAGCTGGGTGGTGTCTTGTCATTGTTGTATTGTTCATCTCCAGGGTTTTGCAAAGAGAAAGTCATTGCTGGGGTATTCAACTGGTTTTTGACATTTCCCTCTAAGGGCTTTAGGTCTCGGAGAACAACTGGATTCATCACAGTCCCTCTGTCTGTCTCCATTGGAACTTCAGGATATCAATTGATCTGTTGAAGTTCCCCTGCGATGCAGTAATTACCTCTATTGGAAATTAGTAACTGCCTCTGGAAATTGCTGCATGTGATAAAGCATACTCCATATAATAATGATGGAGTTGTCAAATGTAAGGGGATTTAAGTATACGTCTGTACATTTTTAAAGAACAGCCTATAATTAACATCCGTCAACACGAGTTCTTGCACTTCTATGTGAACAATAGTTATATGGAAATCTAATATATGGAGCCCAGTTGATCATAATGATGATGATGATGATGATGATGATGATGACGATGATGATGATGATGATGATGATGATGATGATGATGATGATGATGATGATGATGATGATGATGATGATGATGATGATGATGATGATGATGATGATGATGATGAGAGCTTTTTAATGAATGTGAATATGCTCAAACATCTCCTTGATTAGGCACAGCTGTGTTTTTGGAAGTCCTTTTTTTTTCTGGAATATGAGCCCTTGGGGATTGAAGCGCTTCCATTTACTGCTCAGTTTTGATTTCTTTGCATGACAAATCTTATGTTGATAGGCAGAGAAAAAAAACGTAGAAATGCAATGTTCTTGTACAAGCCTTCCACTTTACATTTCACATAATTACATACCTTGAGTTAGAGCTCTGAGCGAGATCCCCTTCGCCTCAGGACCGATGGATCTTAAATGAGCAGTGAGCACAGACCAAGGTTCTCCAACATCACTGAGACTTGATTATTGCTTTTTCTGCCTTCTCTGGGACTCAATACACCTGGGAACGCTAGTTACTAAACATCGGTCAATAACCTCAATTCATCAATTAGCTGTTAAATAGATTAAACTATTAGCGTTGAGGCCTGGGAATTACATATCTTTGGGGGATGGCTTTAAGATAGGATGGTTAGCCAAGAAATCTACATCCAAGTACATTTTCTTCATTTAGCCCAATTTACAAATCACAGTTTGCCTCAAGGCTCTTTGCTACCCGAATACCTTCAGGTTTTGCTTCTAGAAATCCTATCTTTTGTTGTGCTTTTGTTGTAAAATATGATGAACCTTTAAAGGTCGCCTATCATGCTATTTTTAGGCAATAGCATAGGTCTCAGATATATAAAAATTAGGGCTGTCAAACGATTACAATTTTTAATCAGATTAATCACAGCTTAACAATTAATTAATCATGATTAATCACCATTCGAACTATGTCCAAAATATGCCATTTATTTATGTATATTGTTGTGGGAATGGAAAGATAAATGAAAGAAGGCGGATATATCCATTTAACATACAGTATCTTTGTTTATTATAACATTTTTTCTGCGTGTCAAAATGAAAGACAACCCACACACCTATCAATCATCAAACCGTGGGGTCTTAATTCATTACGTGTTGATTTCTATCAACGGGGGAGTACTTCAGGAAAGTCGACAGGGGGGCGGCGGCGGCGGCTAGTGGAGTACTTCGTGACCACAGAGTGTGAACATTGTGATCAGCTGTTTTAGCGCAGTTCTCCAGTGATGGGGGGAGTCTCCCTCCGCAGCCGGTTGGCGTAGTTTTGGCACAATTCCATGGACAGACCGACGTTAACAGCAGCCCTGTCTGTGCACATGGAGACCGACTCTGTCGTCCGGTGATCTAACCGCCTTCTGGAAAAGCTTCACAAGTACGTGACGTCGGTACGCAAATGCGCTTTGTGACACAAGTGACGGTACGCATTTCAGATTACGCACATAAACTGCGTACCAGTTATGTGCACCCCTGTACCAGAGCCATATTATTACTATTATATGGCTCTGCCCTGAACTACAGCAAAAGTATTCTCCGTCGGGACTTCCTGCAACAACACCACGCCGTTATCAAAGATGTTCTATTGAGAAGACGATCACTTCGTGACAAAAGTTTTCAAAACCGTGGCTACTGAAATCAATCTTACTAACTGCGTCTGTGCAATTTACTCCGCGCGAGTTGGCAGACTTTATTTTGCTAACTTTAACATCATTTTTCATGGTGGGGCTAAGCCATTTCTTGGTATGGGTGTAGCCTACCCCAGCCATACCCTGGCGCTGCCACTGTATTGGGCGGGCCATTCTGCACATGCGTTAAATGCGTTAAATATTTTAATGCAATTAATTCAAAAAATGTATTACCGCCGTTAACGCGATAATTTTGACAGCACTAATAAAAATATATCAAAAACATGTCTATGAAGTGTTTTGGTCAAAAAGCCAAACAGATCACCCATTCTAGCCATGCCTCATATCCCTCTATTTCACTTCCTGTTTCAAAAGCGCTGATTCTGGGTATAAACAGGTCTCTCTTGAGAAAGAGACCCTGTGTCTCAATGACATTTTCACCTGTATAAATAAAGGCTAAATAAACCTTAGCGGCTCATGCGGGACCTGGCAGATACTGTCTAAAATGAAACGCAAGGATTATTAGATCAAAGATTATTTCTGAAACAGTATGGAGATCAAATGCTTTCTCTCTTGCCGGTTATACCACAAGGTGAGTTCCTTTTTACTTCCTGCTTCTTCACACACATGCTCTCCAGTACAGGTTAGCTCTGAGTGTTAGCGATGCTAATGTAAACACCGACCATATTACGTCCAAAACAGTCGGGCATTGTTTCTGATTGCAACGTGCTGTGGGTCCAACGCCGATTTGACGTCATATCAGCGGAAAATCTTGATCAGCTCCGTTGTAGCGCCGTTTTTAAAGATGTGGGTACGGAGGAAAAGAGAGAGGGTTTTATTTTCTGACGCTGCGTGAGTTCCCGGACACACCGGACACACATTTAGTATAAAAGTGCATCTTGCATGATAGGTCCCCTTTAGCATCACTGATATATGATGTTAGGGCCTCTGGTAAAACTCAGACAGAAAAAACACAATAGCACAAGGCCAATGGAGAAAATAATGAAAAATGAAACCCACTCACCTACAGATATCTTGGAACAATGCTGACGAATGGGAGCAGCAGCCCGGCTGTGCCTTTTCTCATCAGATCTCCTTGTCTATCTCTTAATGGCACCTGCCTCAGCAGCACCGTCGTTTTCAGCAGCCCGCTGTCCTTGAGGCAAGTAAGCCACATTATTTGCACACTGGTTAGCCACTTCAAGGTGAATCAACAACTGAGAGCTCTCAATTACTCCACAGTGGCATATTCAGGCCTCACAGAGCTGAATTATAGGTTGGATTGGCCCCATACCTCCTCACCTATTTACCTAGATAATAATTGCCCAAATAACCTTGATAATACCTCTGCTTGCAAACAATGTGCTGTCCCCAAACGTGAGCACACATTATGGGTTCAGTATTGACATTAGCCAGCAGTGAGTGTCGTTTAGCAGACTGCCAAAAAGATGGGTTTAATGACAGACAGATTTAGTCTTTTGGCTGTCACATGTTGCGAATTGGGAACTCATGACTATTTCATGGGATTGTTAAATAAATAAGGAGGGGTAGATTGAGTTGCCTACAGAGATGTGAGCTGTGGCATATGGCCCAGGCAAAAATGGGCCTCAACAGATCGCCTTCTTGGACGCCATCGTGGGTGCTCAATAGCCACGAGCCGGCCAAGGCACTAAAACAATAGCAAAGCAGTCACATGCAAGAAGCAGAGGGGAGCCGGGCGGCTTTTTTTAGCAGCAGAGCTCGGGGAAGTGTTTATTGACTATGCGGAACTGTCTGCTGAACATCAAAGCTTCTGGTAAGTCCTCTCATGGGAACCACACCAGACATAAACCCCTGAACCAAGGATGATCAAAGTCTCAGCCATTATTCAACTTAAAGGCCATTAAATAAATATGAATATTCTGAATTTATTTCCACAAATATAAACACACTACCCACCACCGGGAAACCGTCTCTTGTGCGGAACATATTGTAATTACTCAGGATATTTTGAGAAATCTTTTGGGGTTTGACATTCTTTTTTCTACTAATTACAGTAGTGGGATATTTTTACTTTTATGTATGTGCTAGATTATTCCCACATTTTATAATTAATTACTCAAGATCAGAATCTGAATCAGAAAATGTTTTATTAATCCCAGGGGAAAACGGTTTTTGTAACCTTATAGAATGAATGAAATAAAATATTAATAACATAAGATATAATATATTAGGCCCTGAGCCTGTTTTTTGGGACGGGGGCACCGGGCTTAACAGGTTAAATAATATAAGAATGTGCAATAAAATATAAAGATACATAAACATAATAATTATAGTAAAATGTCCAATACACATGTGCGTATTTCATCAACTTGGAATTAACATATTACACTTCATTAGCTTCATGTAAACTAATTTGCTTATTTATTTGATTACTGTTATGCTAATAGCAAATGTTTCAGTAAATCCAAGGTCATTTTTTACCTAAGAATCATTGTGTAAATACTTGAAGATGTGCAGGACAAGGTCATATGGGATTTGGCTCATATAGTAGTCTCCAAACGTTATCATTCAGTCCAGTGGAAGCCGGTAACAAAAGAATCTGTCATCTCAATTTCGCCCAAAAACCATGAAGAGAGGAATTGAGTCAACAGCCTCCGGAAACAGACACATTGACGCTCACTTCAGAGCATAGGATGTTGCTGCTTTGATTTTCACTGAAACAACAGGAGACACTCCTACTTTGAATTGTGTGTCCAGTTTACTTGGAAGAGCTTCAGATTGCTCAGCCTTGGGGATTCATCAAAAGTAGGAAGTATTCAACGGGCTCTTTAATTGTTTCACTTATCACTGAGATTTTTTGGGGACGAAAGTTATACAACTCTTCTCATAGTGTGATCAATAACAGCCCATAGACGTCACTCTGAGAGCATCCAGCATTTTTAAATATGTCTTTCTAATCCTCTCCCGCTTCTTCAGTACATGTTGAAGTGGACTTTGGATGACTGAACAGCAAATGATGTAACATCAAGTAAATGGCACCTTTACAATTGTTAATACCCCTGAATATAAAGAAACTTGATATTTTTAATATGCAACAGTCCAGTGATACATACTGCACCACTTTGGAAATATATATAAAGGCCGTCCACATAACACGTTGCTGCTCTCCAGCGCATATCAGACAACAGCGTGTGTTTTAAGACAATTGTTGTTCGGTGCAATTTCATATTGTTCCTTAATAATGCATGAACATGACTATTTACGGCAGATGGAGTTTTACAACGGTAGAGTAATATACACTAAAATATCACATTGTTCTGAGTTGAGCATGACGAGATGTATCCCTCTATACTAAATTAAACCCATCCAACTTAATTCAGGTTTTTACATTAGCATAACGTGTATTTTATTTCTCAAAATAACAATATATTCATATTTCACCTGTTATAAAAGACTTGACATGTGTAGGGGTTTCAAACGGAAAGTGTCTAACAATAAATACTAGTTGTGTTTTTAAATATCAGATGTGCTGGTTACTCTTTCCAGTGGATTGCCATATTGACCATGCAAGTCCTTTTGTACATGTTAGCCCGTTAACTCCCGATTGACTGGTCTTTACATTACTGCAACTTACTTATTTCTAAGTGTATGTTCCACATCGACCCACGAATGTTAAATGACTCTCTTTTGTATGTTAGGCCTCTGATGCTTCTGTTGAGGTGCTACAGACAGCACATGTATACTTTAACTGCATCACTTATTACCCAGATGTATTCAACAACATGGTTTTGGGAAAGTGCAAGCAACACCCAGAGGTGTGTCTGTATGTCCATGCTTACTGGGAGAGTTGACTTGTCGTACTGTGTCAGAATCTATTTGCCTGTTCCTGACCTAGATATTTAAACACAGCTCTAATATCTGAGGAATGATAACAATGGATGTGACCAGTACTCTCCAGGGATCTCAAGCCTCAAGAATATTTTCTCTCCGCCTCTATTCTGCCTGTCTGTTTTCAAGTCAGAAGACACATGAGCATGCTTTGATAGAGCCTGAGGAGAAGAGATGTCAAAAGTCCCCCTGGAGCCTACCAAGGAAGCAAGGAATAATAAGGAAATGGACAAAGATCCACACATAATGCAGAAGAGAACCATATTTTATAAAACACGGCTATCCCAGTCCTATCCCTTCATTTCCGATAACCTTCAAAACTTGATTTGCTAATGTTTCACTAAGAGACACCCTAATATGAAACACTTTTGAACGTCACCAACTAATTACCTTGCCAATATACAGAAGTATATTTTTAACATGACACATTAGCAGTGCTAATGAATAATATTCCCTATACTTAATGTTTGTGATCCTTTACTAATGGTGGTTAATTAATGTTTAGAGGCCAGACAAGTAAACATGTGACAAACCAATGCCCTGTAAACAAGTAATTAGCATTGGAATACATGATGGTAAATTACCTTGCGGTCTGCATAATCATTTAATGAGGTATCCAATCAAAGAAAATAAACATTAAATTGTTTATTTGTTCACTGATAGATACAAAAAAATACAGCCAAATGTGCAGCTAGACTTCAGATTTGACATGTGTAAAAACACATTAAAGGGGTATTACACTATATTTCACTTTCATAAATCTGTATAGAGGAAAAATAAAATGTATTAGGACTCGTATGTACACAATGTAATTTATGTGACATTGGTATGAACCAATGTTATTCAACCCTACACACAGACACACACGGCTGTAGTTTTTGGCAATAAGACAGTCTTTACCAACAACACCTTTTTTAAATCAAGATAGGACCATCATGTGTTTAAAAAAGTCCATAGATTGTTTAATACAACATACCATATTCTCAACAATTCAACATCAATGAAATTTTGTTAATTAAAAAAAAAAAATCTGCATATTACCTTTATTGCACAGAACAATTTGAATGTATTTTCCATAGATTTATTTTTGTAACTTTTGTTTTTAGTAAAAAGTTGGCTTGGACAACATGTTCAACATAGTCCTGGGTCAAAAAAAATAAAATGGTCGAACAGAAACAAACAACGGATTCCCGGGATCACTCGGGACCAAAAAAAGGCTGGGTACAGTAGCCACGCTTTGAACAAAGAGAGCATTCAGCAAGAGGGAGAACGATGAGCCATATCCAGTGGTATTTTTTTTTTCTTTATGCAAAATGGATTACACCAAAGCTGCTTCAGATTGCTCCGTGGGTAAAACCATCTGTGTCACTCAAACCATCTGCATATTCTGTCCATACTTCCAGCCCATTACTTTGTCGTTGTCTGTAATGTCATCCATCATAAATAACTTAGCCTTCATCCTCACACATGTTGCAAAGCCAAGCTGTCCACAATGTGTGCTCGGAAAGGAAAAGGCTGTAACGTCAGATGTGTATATGCAGGTCCAACTGGGAGCATTATATGCACAGTTCTTTTTCCACTGACAAACATTGCACATTTCTGGGGAATAGCAAACCTTTAAATGATCCTGGAGGGTAATATGTCCATGGCTTTGATGGGGGGGGGATCATCGACATAAACAATTGATTTTGTAAAACGATCAAGAAAAAAAAGAAAACTATGAAAGAAGTATTCTACAGCTTGAAGAGCACATCTATTAAAACATGTGAGCACCAAACTTTTTCTTTCTCACAATCATGTTGAGCACAAATAAAACCATTATTAAGCGCTTACAGTATCAACGTCCTAAAATTAACTATTCAGCTTCATCTATTGTTGGTACAGAGCTCCATCATATCAGCAACATCTCACATTTCATTATGTATCCTGCTCTCCATCCATGTTTGTGCACTGTGTGCATAATAGGGGTGACTGACATTGACACTGATATCAGATACATGGCTCACAAGGCTTTACGAGAGCAATTTCCCAATGATAAAAATCCTGTTAGTCACATTAAATTGATTCTTACATACCCTTTTGTTTGATTTGTACAGTACATAACTGAGCATTGCAATTAATATTTTAAGTGGCACTATACAGTATGTACCCTTATATATCTGCATTATGTCATTTCAGAGCACTTATGTGTATCATTCTGTTTGTCAGGTCACCTAATGACCAACTGGTTTAGAGTACCCTTCATTGTTCTTTCTCAGACAATAAGTTGGCTATGAATGAGCTGCAAATAAGATGTTCTATTGTGCCTCGTTCTGTATTTCCTATCATGTCATTGTGCTATACTTTGTTATATATCTCTGCTCACTGGTGGGACATACTCTTTTGTTTTCATCAGCGATTGTGACCAACATATACATTTGATGGTTTCCAGAACAATCATCACTGTAGGAAATAAAACGGACCATATGTAGAACATAGTATAATGGTGATTCATTTAAAGTGTACGTTGTATACATGTGCTCATCAACCTATACAAATCTCATTCATAACTTGACATCCAACCTTGGAAACAAATGTAAGAAAAAAATAACATAAAATAAAAAAATACAGACACAAAACAGCGATGTTTGATCTGCCCCTCCCATACTGGCTGTTTGAAGTGTTTTCTTTTCAGATATATTGTTCCCAGTATAAATCCACAGGAATATGAACTGATATGACAAAGTTGACTTTCAGTTGATGCCTTCACAAGTCAGGAAGTGCTCTCTTCTTTAGCACTTCCATCAGAATTTACTCTATGTTCACAGACCAGGATCCACAGGTTGGTAAGGGAGGAAAGAAAATGTCTTCTTTTCCATTTGTCTTTTTTTTTGTTCAAAATGAATAAATTCCTCGTCTGGGTTATATCATTTTCATGTTAAACTTGCGAGGAGCATCCGCTGTGCTGCTGCTCATGCCAGCGTCCGATTTCCGTGGCACATACTCGATCTCGATGTTGTGCTTCGTGGCGCCTTTACCTCTACTCCATAGGAAGAGCAGCACCAGGCAAAACAAGACGACACCGAGAAAAGAGATGAAGCCCATTGTAGTGGCAATGATCAACGTCTTAATATCAAAGGGGAAAGGGGCATTGGCTCGTGTACCATTACCAGTTTCAGCGGGCTGGTTGGAGATGAAGGCTAAAGTCTTGTTGGACCTTTGTGGCCAGTCAGGCGAGTAGCTATGGATGTGAAGGTGAGCAGGGGAGCTGTCATTTCCGCCGGCGTTGCTAGCTATACACGCATATGTACCATTGTCTTGGGTCTGGGCATATCGGACCTCCAGGGTACCATCTGGCAACACGGAAAGCCTTCCAATTGTCTTGGAGGTGATGAACTTCTTCTGCGGAGAGAGCCACATTATCACTGGAGAAGGATCTCCCTCTGCTTGGCAAGCGAAATGAACAATGGCTCCCTCGTCAACATATTTCTGCTGAGCTTTGCGATCCCTAATCCTAGACTTGCGACACGTGAAGTAGTTTGGCTGCAGGACATCTGGAAAGTCTTTGAATTCTTTGCCTTGGACAAACTCAGGGGAGGCACAGGTAGGCTGCTGCCTGTTGAAGTTCAGTCTCCAGCGTCGTCGGAAAACCCATAACAGTCTGCAGTCACAGGCCAGGGGGTTATCGTACAAGGCAAGGGTTTCGAGGTTGCCGACTGAATGGAAAGCAGACTCCTCTAAAGTAGTTAGGGTGTTTCCAGAAACATTTAGGATCTTCAGGTAGTTTAGACCACGGAAAGAGTAGGGCTCAATCATTGCCAGTCTGCCTCCAACCAGGTGGAATTCCTGCAGACGCAGAAGGTCATGAAGCTTATTCCCCTCAATGGTATGGATAGGGTTATAGGAGAGATTAAGAAAGCGCAAATAGACCAAGTGCCGCAGGGCAACATAAGGAATTGTTGTCAGGTTGGCATTTGCAATGGTCAGGGAGGTGAGATTTAATCCATACAAGCAGTTTGGAGTCATCGTATCCAGATAAGGCCAATTGGCTATTTCCAACACTTTCAGCCGGTAGAGCCGTTTGAAGGAATAATCCCGTATCACATTGATATTGAGGAGACGCAGCCTGAGCGTGATCAAATTGTGAAGGTGTGTAAAAGCATCTGTTGGTACGGAGGACAGGTTGCACTTCTCAAGACTCAGATGCTCAAGGCTACTAAGCCCGTGAAAAGCTCGGTGGGAGATGAAAACAAGGTCATTATCACCCACCTCTAAGGACCGCAGGTTGTACAAATCCTGGAACATGTAGTCCAACAGGATGACAATCTTGTTCTCACTTATGTCCAGCTGTGTGAGATTGCTCAGGCCTGTGAAGACCCCGAGCTGTATCAGCTTGAGCTTGTTGCTACGCAGCCCTAATGTCCGCAGACCGTAAAGGTTATTGAATGCTCCAGGTTCAATGGTGGAGATGGTGTTTTCACTGAGCTCCAGGTTTTCGAGGTTGGGAAACATGGCAAACTCGTCTGGGTTGATGGTTCTGATGCGGTTCTTGCTCAGGTCCAGCAGTTTTGTTTCTGCAGGAATGCCCTCGGGAACTGTCATGAGCTTTTTGCGGTGGCACATCACAGAGCGCTCTTGAACATTGCACTCACAGCGGGATGGGCAGCCTGTAGTTGAGCCAGACAGCACGGCGCCAAGCATCAGTATCAGAATGGGCTGCCAGAAAGCCACCAGGTAGCTGTGCCCAGTCGCTTCCCTGGCCGCCATCTTATCGGTTACCTGGGGAGACACAAAGAAGAGGAAAACCATTTAGTTTGAAAATGAAATGTACCAGCTTTGACACCAATAATAAACTACCGAGCATTTCAGTGCAGATCTGGAACATTAAGTACATCAGCTGAAAGAGGAATATAGGAACATGTGCAATGAGATTGTATGCCATGGTTTGAGCTATAGAGTGAAATTAAAATATGCAGTATACTAAAACACTTTCCTTCGCCATTGCTTGCATTTTCCGCTGGACGGTTAGTTCAACATACAAATGCTGAAAAATGCCATTCTGGTGTGACACAGTTCCTAACAGAACAGAGAGTATGAATCCCGCTGCAATATTCATGCCACAGACTCTAGATGAATAGTGGTGGGCGGTTACGAGGAATAAGGTATGTGCTTGCATAATTGAGAGTGCTGACGGTTCTGAATTTTGCATCGTTCACTTTTCTACACAGAGCTTCAAAAGGTATTTCAAATGCAAGCAGCTGCTGTGAATGCACTGCTATTTGTGACACAGGTTGTGATATCTTAGGAAGTACTGATTCTACCAAGACATTCAAATGCCCAACACATCCTAGTAATCTACATACATCTCATCCACGCTCTAATTTTGTCTCCTGTATTCTGAACACCATTTCCAGTCCACACCGTACAGATGATCAATCAGTCAATTGCATCACCCTGACATGAAGTGAAGGGGCAGAGCTTCATGTTGAGCACATCTGTGAGCACATCTGTGGTTTGATCTGGGTCCATAACGTCTTTTTATTTTTCAATCCCCTACGCTTTTCATCCTACGTCTAGCCTGCGTTCACTGTTTGAGTTTTAAAAAGAAGCAGTAGGGGGGTGGAGCAGCAGTAACAGGAGGATGCAATCAAAGACGGATGGTGGCAAGTGTGATGTATGTGCTGTGGCTGACACTTGGCTCATGCAATCCTTTACGATAAAATATAGACCTTACACCACCAGGGAATTGGATTCAGAGAGATAAATACGGGGTTTAAGAAAAAAAAAACTAAAACATTTAACTCCAATTCTATCTTTAAGCATGCTTTCACATATTCCACTTACAACGTTATTAACAATTGATGTTATCATTTCATAATTTCCAGTTATATGTAAAAAACTAAAATGGCATCCTCAACATTAAAGGGTGAATTAATGATAGTGTCACTAATGCTATGATTGTAGACGGATGTTTTAATTAAATGTTTAACCATCAATTAAAATATGTAGTTTTTCAACATTCAAGTACATGTTATGGAACTGTAATTAACTCTCAGTGAAGTGTGAGAAAATAAACCCCCTTCATATCTAGTTCACTCTCATCAAGACATGTCTCTGGGGGACTCCTGTCTGCGTGTGAAGGCTGCTGTCACCATACAAAGACCTTCGTCAGTATTATGCAGTTTCATCTCTCTCTGTAAATTGCCACATGATCACATGGTGCGTTGTTGCTGATCCACATAAGGTTTGTGACGGATAGTGCACGTGTTTTTGCTTGAACAGATTTCAAGGACCATGTTACATTTGACGAGTATGACTGTGTAGAGCAAAGGCGGCACAAAACCTGATATTACAGTTACATTACGGTCTACAGTTAATCATGGGGTGACATGTTACTACCATTGTGATCACATAATAACTTCTTCCAACTAAACCAACATGCAACTGGACATCAGACTCATAAAAAAGGGTTTACGGGTTAGATTTATTTCACACAATTGTACTTTATTACTTCAGAGGTCAAAGTCCAGATATGAAATTTGATGAAACCATCTTTAATCTAGTGAAACCGGGAGATTTCAAAACAGGCGGAGATGATTGTTACCCTCACCAGAGCCTGCTGTGCTCCTTCCCGCCTCGAGCCATCCTGAATCATTCTTATTCCTTAACCCCCATTGATCAAGTCAGCGCTGAGTGCCGTTAGATGGAGTGGAGCGGGGCCGCGTATGGCATGCTAAGACACCTAAGAAGAAGGAGTGTCCTTATCGCAAGCTCAATTCCATCAGTCTCCCTGTATCATGTGGCTATCACATATTGAATATCAGTCGATGAGATACTATTATGTCCAACTCTATTACCACTGATACTGAAACCCAATAAAGAAAATGGTCAAATCATAATCCCGTTGGTAAAGGTCCATGACTTCAACTTGAGCAGGTTATAGACCCAGGTGAGACCTTGTAATGAGTCTTCTTAATCCTCTACAGTTTTAAATTATCCACACAATAACACGACACAAAATAACACTGAACTTGATTACTCCATTATGATCCATCGTATTATTTTCCCAAGAGCCATTAGAGAGAGATGTTGAGTTTTTACAGTCATTCCTTTTTCTTTTTTTTTTACGGCAACTTTATTGCACATGGCAAATAAGTACAGCCAGGGACACATTAGGATGAAGAATGGCATCCACCGGTACACATTTGCCGCTCTGTGTTGTTAATGATCTGGTGTTATCATTCCCTTGCAGGCAGAGAATTACATTAATTGACGTGAAGTGAGAGGGGGAGTGCTTCTCAAAGAAAAACATGTGGCCGAGTAGAAGTAAGACATCATTGATGAATAAATAAGGACCCTATGGGGCAAGACCAGTAATAACAATATCAACGAATGCCTTTATGATAGAATCCACAGGGACCCTGAAGATGTTGAATCATATCAGGAAATGAACGGTTCCCTATGTTCCTATTATAACATAGTGGCGTACGAGCAGCCATCAGTGGATCTATCATAATAATACGGACAATCTTAATACGGTGCTTAAGATATTGTTTCGTTATATACCCAAGCCACTCAAACAACAATTTTTCTAATAAAGATAACGATATTTTTCACTTTGCACCTTGTTGATTGAACAGGTTGTGTGCACCCACTTGCAGTGAGTTGTTTTAATTGTTCTAGCATTTCAAGTAGGGAGGGTATTGTTACAAGTAAAGTGTTGCTAAAAGCTTTCGTTTACCTGTCGCAGCATCACTCCTGAGCCTAGGTAAATACCTGTAAGCTTTTGATATCCTTAAGAAGATGCTGACATTATCTGTTACACATAGTGTTAAAAGCCTTTAATTCCTATTCCTCTGCAAACTGCTAAGTCAGCTGGCAGTTGTATCCTGAGAGGACGGACCAAGCTGTAGAATTGCATCTACTGTACTATTTGAATGGCTGTGATAGTAAAGCAAACCCTAACTCGAAACCACATTTACTAGATTTTAAGATGTACATACTATGTTTTTTTCATTGGATAATTAATCAGTGAAACAATTAAAAATCAGCTTATAAATGTCACTGCTACATAAAATGGTTATTGGTTCAATTATTTGCCGTAAGCAGCAGTTTAGAGTTATAACACAGAACATGTATAGTGACGGCCACTCTGCGTTAAATCCATCTTAACCAGGAGAGTGACCTTTAGCTCCCCAAGAAAGATCACTTTAACATTGCTATAAATGTCGCCTAGCTGAATTTCTCTAGAAAGGTTACCCTTGTGTCATTGAGAAGCTTAGCTGCCTGGTAGGCGTGTTGGCTGCTGCTCGGCCTGTGAAATGGCAGGGCTTAAATGTAAGTCGACGCCCGACAGATGGACAGCAAAGCCCTAATCCGGGCGAAGAAGCTGGTCGGAGCAACAAGGTGCAGAACTCTTACGGCGGCCAGCTGTTGTCCCGATGAAACTCGGCCATGAAACCTGTGGACACCTGAACCTGAAGTTCACCTCCATGTTTCTGTGCATGTGCTCTGTCTAAATCCATCACATATATGTAAAGTAACTGGGTAAGCAGCCTATTTGCAAGTGCCCATAAGTGAGAGAGTTTCTCTTTCTTGACTCAAAGGGTAGATAAACTGTTTGCGACAATTCTACTTTTCCTTATCTCAGCTGTACTACATTCTATATATATTGTTTGACTAAAGATTGGAATACATAAAGCAAATGGTGATACTACGATTACATTTTGTTAGCCTTAACACATAGCATGCCTAAAGCCATATGTGTCCCTTTGCTTAGAACGTATTGAGTGGTATGGGTGTTAGGGTAAGTGATCAACTACATGTCTTATTGTTGTGGTCACATGTTCAAATGTTTTGATGTATTTTCATAATGATTAAAGCACTGGACATACATCTTCAATTCAGTGGGATTTCCTCTCCAGAGGATATCATTACTTCCAGAGATTCAAAAAATAAAACAATTTGCTACTGATTATGGCAATAACGGGTGACAATATGTGCAGAGTTCAGTATTATTGTGGTTGTTAAAACTCAGTCATTTTCATTGCACCCAAGTTGACGCATGCTCCTTATTGGGGCTATTTTTTAGAGATGTGGTTCGGTGTTATGTGAAAGAGACCGTATGTGCTGTTATATCATGATTAAACTCATAAGCCACGCCTCCCCAGCTCAGTTCAGAGGTCCATCGTACATCTTTGGTTCTTCAGGAGATGTGTTTTCAAAGAGGAACATCCCCCAGAATGTCAGGCTTTTATAAAGTAGATGCTGACTTTTGACAAGACTCCCTAATTAGGACGCACGCACGCACGCACGCACGCACACACACACACACACACACACACACACACACACACACACACACACACACACACACACACACACACACACACACACACACACACACACACACACACACACACACACACACCACAACATCGAAGTAAACAAAAAAGGGAAAAAACCTGCCAATAGATGTTTTTGGAGGAAGAAGGGTACAATCAAAGCCACATTTGATAGACATGCAAGTTCTGAAAATTATAATGTTTGTGTTTTGACAAATAACACATTTACATATTGTATCACATTCTCACTACATGACCTTTAAAAAGAAAAGAAAACGACATCTCTGAATAAATCAAAGAGGAGAATATTGTTCACTGTTTATAGCAACAATATATATTTTTATCTTACAATTATATTGTTAAAAGAATAATGTTATGCTGTTTTACATACACCCAAACTCAGCTGTCCCTAAGAAATACTGATTCACATTTTCGGTATAACAATATTTGTATCAGCGACAAAGGGATGAAAGCATGTAAACTATATCAAAATAATAATTTATATTGATTTATCTCTTACCATTTTAAAAGTGACCCATTCATAACATTAATTTAAAGTGCCTTTCAAAGTGCAACAATATTTGATTTGATTCATATTGAGCTGAACCTTTACTGTGCATTTGAGTTTTTTTTAGCCTGTCAAGCTGCATAAACATCTAAAGTGAAGTTGGATCTTCCTCAGCCAAGAAGTATTCATCAAATACTAATGCTTTATCTGTTGAAAAATATGATAAGATAGAGCATGTTTATGGTAAACAAGTTGCTGATTCTAAAGCATTCAACATCATTTTATTTCCCTCTTCTATCACTTTCGTCCAAGTCTTGAAGTGTTTTTGATTTAAAATGAACAAGGCAGATAATATGGAAGCTAGCAGATCTGTGAGCCTCACAGCAATGATTTGAGCTAAAACATGCTATCATCAGAATGCTAACAAACAGCCATGCTAAATGGTGATGTTTAGAAGCCTACCATATTCCCGTGTTAGTTTAGCCTGCTAAAAGATGCTAATAAGCCTAGTAGGTCGTAAACCAAAGTATTAGACATTATTGATAACATAGCCTGATGATAGCGCTATATGAAACGTTAGACTCTAACGTTTCATATAGCGCTATCATCAGCCGTATCACCCGTACTCAAGTCGGTCGCGAAAAGGTCCAGCTTGACTTGGGCAATGACTCGCGCATCTGCTCCACAAGATCAATGACCGGTGTGTCTCTTTTACGCTTCAGAGTAAACAGAGGCTGGGCCACTCGGGAGTTGGTTCTGGGCCGCATATGGCCCGCGGGCCGCCATTTGAATAGGCCTGAGAGGGTGTCTACCAGAATTCAAGAACAAACTATACACGGTCATGTAACACGCTACGAATAAACACTTATGGGTACAAATCGGTTGTATTTCTTCCATGGGCTGTAGTACAATTCAGAGAGAGCTGCTGGAATGGCGGTTCCCTTTGTTCCTCAAAGGCTGAGAGAAAATGCTTTCACAGGCGGGAGGGCTGCTTCTAACACGCCTACTGCTGTGTTCGGAGCAGCTGTTGTAAAAATCTCCATTTGTCTGCGTATTGCTTTTTCCCATAATGCTTTGTCCCCTGATCTTTTTGGAGAAGGACAACTTGCTGACAGAGCCTTCAAGGCTTGAGGCGATTATGACACGGGGCACACGGTTACACACGGATTCTTCTCCAAACACCGCAGGAGATGCCAACCTGCGGTGCTCCGGTGCACCACTTGCTGCTACGCTGGCAACCATCAAAGAAAGCACCGCCGCCCGCCATGGCAATACATGAAGGAGAAAATAATAACCAGGGAAGGACACAGGGCTTTGTATTTCAGACTGTGGATCATGGATGACTGATTTACTGTGTGGGCCGAACCTGGCTTGTTCTAGTTTGTTTAGTTTGGAAGATTGAGAAGCCAGCGCTAACAAGGTCCCACGGGGACGGGGTGCTTAAAGAAAGTCTGTACAAAAAGTGTATATATTTTTTCATTCAGCAGTTCGAGTCATGTAATTTAAAAAACGTTCAGATCACACACTTTGTTTCACTGACTGCTATAACATTTTAAATGTTGGTCAAACAAACTAAGCTGTTTTTAAACCATGTTCGGTTACTTACATCAACTTTGTAGCAGATAGCTTTGTAGATGTCATCTTTAAATAATTGTTCATTGTAGTTGAGCTCTGCTTTAGATCTTCACTACACAAAATAGTCCCTAAGGCTGTAGTAAAACTTGAATGAAAATAGCCCCAAATGCTTCTCCTTGAAAGAGTGTGTACTTTGAGACAAAAAAGCTGCGACTGTTTGCACAAAGGGCCCACATAACAATTAGGATGATTGTAGTTAAGTTACAGATTTGTCTTTTGAGAAAATGTTCGTCTCTTGCAAAATGTACCAACAAGTTTTTGATTCGGAAGAAACACAGACGCCTCAATATTATTATTGTAATGAATTCTCAGGCTATTGTGCCAAAAGCAAAGGAGCTTAGGAAATACTCGTTCCCCATCGCTGCTTTGAAGAGCTGCCATGAACACGTTTACATCTGTTTTTTCCTCAGCTATATAAGATATTTCTTGTTGTTTTTTTCTCAATTTTAAACTCAACAGCAATAACAATTGAATACAACCAAATAACTTAATTTAGGAATACCAGTACTTGAAATCAAAGCAGTCATTTTTGAAAGGTGCAGATGTTAAGAAATACCTTTCTAGGCTGAGGGACATTTTGTTTACATAGGGACTCGCAAACCCATGATATGCTTATATGAAGTGAGTGGATTTGACAGCTTCCCAGAGAGTGTTTGTCTTGGGGGTTACATAAAGGAAGGGGGTTTGTATTTTGGCTTATGCAACAACCACTACATCCATACGTCTGAAGGATGTAGCTTTAATACCTGTGACTACACCGCAGGCTACACTGGTTCCTCAATGAAGGAAGTCAACATAGAAACATGCCTTAATTGTATCATGAATAATTTGAGCTATATATCTTATCAGCTGCGATAGGAACTGTGAGCGGCTTAGAGTCATATTGACTTTAATAGTGACTGGCATCTACGGGCTGCCCTCCCAATGTGGTGAAGAACATGTCCCGTCTGCTTAGCTCGCCCTGCAGCTCAAAGTGAGGGAAATGAGCTGTAATTAGTTGATAGAGAGAGGTGCAGGAAATGCCACATGAATGCACTGGGATCAGACACTGGAGGATACTGCTACTGTAGTGGGTAGGGTTCAGGCAATACACTTGCAAAGGGGAGCTCAATGCAATGCTTCTTTTATAACAAGGCACGTGGTGCTGTGGATAGAGGGTTGTTGTTGGGATCAGGGGGTCACAGGTTCAAACCCCACTGCAGTCAGCATGTTGTTGTGTCCCTGAAGACACTTCACCCCAAATTGCTCCTGTGGGGATTGCCCACAGTATTGAGTATGTATGTCGCTTTGGATAAAAGCGTCTAATAATTGACATGTAATGGAATGTATAATATTCATTATCACATTATTATTATTATCGGTTTTCTATGTAAAAATAACTAAGAAATGCTTTGGGTTTCTATTGATGGAGAAAAACAATGAAAGATCTCATAACTTGCAAAAGTGCGAAGACCTACATTTTTAACAAAGCCTTCGGTTAGAGCTCACATTTTATTCATTTGATTTTGATGGTACTTAATTTGAATAATTTGAATGTTTTTTTGTTATTTTAATTTATTTTGTATTTCTATTTGTATTACATACACTATTTTGTATTTTCATTTAGCTGTAACTCCATCATTTACAATGTTGTTATATGTTTTAATTTGTAAAGCCCACTGATAAAAACGTGTTTTGTGATATTGGGCTATAGGCTACAAATAAAGATTGATTTGATTTGATAACTCGACATAGAGTTTTAAACTAACTACTATAGAGGCCAACATAAAAATATTACCAGCAATATATATTATGCCTTTTTAAAGTCGTTGTAATGGGATTTGTCCCTTGGACAGAATACTAAACTAAAATAGTCAATGTTAGAAAAGTATTCATCTTTAATGGGATCCTAAAAATGTTTAATGCATTTCAAAGAATTAACAGCAGCTGATACAAATTGTTATCAGTCTAATAACTTTCACATATTATCTATAACAACAATCCAGTTAGTGATCTTTGTAACTCCTTTTATGATTAAGAGAGTAAATGTTCAATATCTCTTCGCACGGACGTCTGATAATGCATTGCTGAATGGCAACAGCTATTTCTTTTTGAGTATTGAGTTATTTGACATTGAACGGATAAAAGCAGCAATCTGTCCATGCGTCTCCAAAGTCCTTCCTCCCACCACTTGATGTACCATCTCACATCTCACCATTGACACGTTTGCACCACTCTCAAAAGAAAAGAAAAGTAAGCATCGAAACAACTTCTAACCTCGACCTTGTCTAATCTTTTGAATTAGAAAGTTCTTTCAAATAGTTGCTTTTGCACGACATTCCCTAAATGCATCTCATTCAGAGACACAGTCTTTCATGGATTTAAAATGGATGGCAGTGTAAACACACCTTTTAGAAATGTGAGAATGTTCAACACACACAAAAAAAATACGACAAAGCCTCCTCAAAGTTCTTGATTTATGACAAAGTACTGCGTGAACAAAGTCACCTAAGCTTTCTCATTTAAGATTGATCTCTTCTTTGGAGTTGGCTCAGACAAAAACTCTGTCTCATAAGTGCTTTATCAAAAAATCAGTTATTACAAGAAGTGCTCAAGTGCCAACCAAAGCTCTGAGTCAGATGATGTTTCTGCTCGACAACAAAACAAGTGTCTTTTTTTTCTGCTCTCTTTTGCAACGTGACAAGTCAAAAAGGTAGATTTAACCTCCCAAATAATTAGTGACAGGTCTGCAGTGTATCACGAGGGTATAATGGCTCTTGTTTTAATGTGTTGACCCAGACATCTGTTGACTTTCAACACTAAACTATAATTACAGCTGACCCAAAACAACACGGCATTTGAAATTCAAAGAGTGCTGTTCTAGCTGCCAAACAGTGACTCAGGATCCCTACTTCAAGCAAAATGAATCACCTGATTGTATATGCAAACAAAATGGCGCCTGTTGAAATGCAAAGGGTGGTAAATTAATCGTCCATATGCTGCGGTCTGCTCAGTTATTGATTAAAATGGCTTTCTGCTGATAAAATAGGCTAGATAACTGACACATACTGGCAGTGACAATAATTCACAGTATTTAAGTTATAGAGGGATTAGTTACAGACTGTAGCCAATAAATATGCTTTTGCAAAAAAGGCATGAATCAGACAAAAACAATGCTGTAAAACTGAGTCTACTATACAATCGATTGTTTCCAAAAACCTATACCACAGCTCATCAATAGGTACTCTTATTCTCAATGTAAGCATCCAATATTTATATCTTTCCATTTCTGAGTATCAATTCACTGTCGATGCTTTCTTCCCCCTCAACACTCCACAGAGAGTGGAGCAGCCCTCGCCGACCCCACCGTGGCTCCGGTGCAGAGATAGGGGAGATGTCCTCTGAGAGATTGCCCAGAAAGATGAAGCCTTAATTAGCCAGATACAACCCCACATAATGGCGCTATTGATATAGACTGGGAAACGAGGACTAAGCAGAACAAAAAAACAAAGACTACTGTATATAAGATGGCTGAGACGGGCTTTGGAGGCGGTTACAAAGTAACTGCAGTGGAAGGAGAAAAGGGGCTCTCACTCTCAACTCCAGCAAGGGGGCATTGTCTCCTCTCTCTGAGCAATCCACCTGCTCCAAATTCTCTCATAAGAAGCTTAGAGGAAAAAATGCTGACCTTCATATGATCAAAGATTATGTGGAAGAAAACAACAACAGTTTTTTGAAGTACTTAAGCAATAGCACTCCTGGGAGGTTCGAGCAATTAAAGGCAAACTGACTTGTCTAAGCTGTCCTTGTATCCTCCCGTTCCCTATCTTCGGTTCCCTCTTGTGTGAGAGGAGGTCATAAAGATAGTGAAAAGAAAAGAATCACATCTCATTAGCTCTGCTAATCCTACTCCATACTAGAGGGAGCTGAATCTCACTTTTAGAAAGACAATCTAGGTATTTCACATGCTACACAAGGATCAATGACAAGGTGACCCTGTGGAGTAATACCAGATGGCTTTGGGGTTGGCAAAGAGGCTGCAAATCCCGTGTCAACACGAGTGCACCCCTTTTTAAAGATGTGACGGAAATGTGCAGGAGAAGTTTCTTTCAGCTTTTAAAGTGATTATGCTAAAGAAGCTTTAAAATGGCACATTTAGGGAAGCTTATATAAACCATGTGTGGATTAATATCTCTTAGAAAAACCTCATTAGATTTTGAGAGCAATTCATGTCAAAGCCCATCCAGCCTCAATCTGCAGAGCTGGGAAGTGAGATCCGTCTGCCACTCATGCTCTAATTAATGATATATTTTTTTTGTCTCCTTGAAAAGAGCAGTGCCTTTGTTGAAGCGTGCTGACAGGGATATGTTATGCTCGTGGACACACACTTTTTGAATTTCATCTTTGTAGTCTTGTCATGTTAGCCTTGTTGTGATGTAACTAGTATGACATTTACAGAGGAGACAGTGCTGAAAAAGTGCTGGCTGGGCTGAACAAAACATTTTATATTTATTTATATATTGTTATATTAACATATATTTTTGATGATTGAACATATTTGTATTTATAGCATTGGCATGGAAATGAAATAACAGGAACTTCGGAACAAGCATCTTCTTACCTGAGAGCTACGTCATGAAACAATGCATTTGTGCTTCAGGGCAGACAATCGTTGCAATGCTGAACAATTCAAAGACATTTAAATGTTGCTTTTAGAACAGAAATGTAATCAAATGATAAATTATTCTTTTTATAGTTGTTTTACAATGACTCAGATAAACTTTTGATAATTGAATAATGTTTTCAGTCTTAGGCAAAACGTGGTTTGGCTGCAGCTTTTTACAATTTCAGCATTTGCTGTTTTCCTCTGTTTACTGTTTCACCCATAATTGCCAACATTGTAGCAGCAAGCACAAAAACCTGAATTATGTATATGACATTTGCATATCTAGCACAGGTTCAGCATTAGGGTATACTGTACGACAGGTTACTCCGGAAGCTTCTGTTGTGATATCAGACGCAAAGAGCTATTTACTTCTCATCATGAGCAAGATTTTAAATTCACAGTTAGTCACGCTCTCCATGAAGCATGTAAGATTACTTTTTTTTCACACCTTGAAATGACTTTTCCAACATCATAATAACTTTTGCCCTCCGTTCCACCTGTCTTGATGAATCGGTTATGAGAGGGAAGGGTTAAATTGCCGGGACCCTCCTCTGGCCCCACATCGACGCTCTGCAGACCTCCCAATTCCCACAGGTTCCCAACTACTTTGCACTTCTGTGGCACGTCACTTGCCAGCGTCCAACAAGGTCAAATGCCATTTTCATTTTCTCGCCTTTGATCGCTGCCTGGTCGTTTCATCAGTCTCGCCCTCCCACTCGCCCTGCCACCACCACCATCCCACCGCTAAACCTGCACTCACTCATCCCCCCAGATTTAGAGCATGTACAGTAGCTGATATTAGTAACTGTCTGTCAAAAGTTAAAATGTAGGTAACAAATGGAGATGTACAAAAACAAATGAATCCTGAAAATAGATGCTTTTGATCAGATGTATCGACTCGTTTCATTCAGCAGTGCGTGCAAAATCATTACGTCCGAGCTAGGATTTCCTTTTAGAGGAGATCAGATGATAATCCATGCAGACAGCAATGTGCGTTGAGGTGTGGCAAACCTGAGTCCCAAACCTTCTGGCAGTAATTCTGCTTCTCGTGTCCTTGAACAAAACTTCCTGCATTCTGTTTTCTTCCGAATGAAAGCTGAAAAACATCGACTTAATGAGATTCTCCATCTTGCCTCTCTGCTTAACCAACCCACCAACACTGTGCAGCCCAGCGTAGAGAGGAGTTATTACTGTATGCAGTCCTGCAAAGACACACTAAACGCACATTACAAATCTACAATGTTACAGTACAGTGCTATTAGTTGTAACATTAGCATTATGTCATTGCTATAGTTCTCTGCTTTGTGTAACCTTATAATCTAACAGCTCAAATTATTCTGCTTTCTAAACGGCATTTTAAAGAAATATATATTTATAATGTAAGAGCTGTGGGATTATTAATAGCAATAATCCTAACAATACATTATACAAATACATGTAACACATTGCTCATGCACCTCAGCAAATAGCTCCTTAAAATATGCTCAACCATGTTAAATAATTCAATATGTTGCGCATGTGGTTAGTTTGTAGTTGGAAATGTATTCAAGTTGTTATGAACAGTTAGTCTTTTTCAGATTCAAAATTAGTCAGGAAATGGTGTATATTTTATTAGATATTGGAAACAAATTGCATATCCAAAAATAAAACTAACCCAAGAACATAAACAGGATATGACACTCCACTATAATAATAGATAATCTAAATATTGATGGAGATGAATACACTTTCAGTGACATAGCACAAGTTCAAGTTTTGATACAAGCAAAGGGACATTTCTTCTTCATGTCCATGTGTAGGTGTGAGCAGTGGCGGCGCCATGGTATGGCTGGGGTAGGCTACAGCCATACATGTACCAATAAATGGCTTAGCCCCACCTTAGCCCCACCATGACAAAATGTTAAAATAAGCAAAATAAAGTCCGCCAACTCGCGCGGAGTAAATTGCACAGACAGCAGTTAGTAAGATTGATTTCAGCAGCCACTTGTCTGGAAATACCGAAGACTAGAAACGTTTTTGAATACTTTTGTCACGTAGTGATCGTCTTCTCAATAGAACATCTTTGATAATGTCTTCTGGCCAATCAGAATCAAGATAACGGCGTGGTGTTGTTGCAGGAAGTCCCGACGGAGAATAATTTTGCGGTAGTACATCTCTATATACATCAATACAACATTACGTGTTGATAAAAATCAACACGTAATGAAATAAGACCCCACGGTTTGATGATTGATAGGTCTTTCATTTTGACACACAGAACAATGGGGGCTATCCACAATGTAAAGTCATTCACAGCCTCTTCCCTCTTCTCTCTGTGAGGAGCAGCAGGTTCAGCTTTCAGAACAAAGTAACAAAAAACTAAAATGGCATTCATTTTTTTAAATATGTCGTGTAGTAATAGATTTATTTATTTTTCTTCTCAAGAGAGTACCAGAATGTGTATTTTATGTTAGTATTTCAAAAAATCTCCCCCAGACCCCCCTGCAGGGGTTGGGTTTTCAGCAGGTCAACTCTTTCACTTGTGCAGGATTGGCTCCAGGTCGCCCTTTTTATTTACTACAAGACAAATGTGCCTTTTTATTTCATACGGTTCAATTTGGATTGAGACAGGGAAATAATCTAAACCTCACGCGTGGCGTTTCACTGTCAAGGGGAGCGTGTATGTAATTACATTGCAAATACCGACTTGAGCCCCACCACTGCATGGGTTAGCCCGACCATAGATTACTCAACACAAACACTCTGGCGCCGCCACTGGGTGAGAGCATCGCTGCTTCTTCATGTCTGTGAGAAACTAACATCTCCTCATGCCGCTCCGGTCCGATCGATAACCTGAAATCTGACCCCTTGTTTCCTCCCTGCACCTTTGCTCTCCTCCGACGCAGTATGAGCGGTTCTTTGTTGCACTGTTGTGTCATTCCCTTCTCCCTCTCCCCCTCTCTGTTGACAGTGATATAAGGTGAGGGAGGGAGATGGACAGCTTTTAGAGAAGTTAAACAGAGAGAGCACCATGGTAGAAGAAAGTGAGCTATTAGGGAACTAAGAGCCCCTGCCATTTTATACCTCAAAGCAAGGCCTCTGTTGTCTTGCATCACATGATGAATGGGAGGCCACTGTCGACGGATAAAAAGCACCAACACTTATCTGACAGAAGGAGGGCATAAGGGGCTTGGAGTACATTACAATATGTGAATGATTTGAGTGTAGCCTGTCTATAATACTTGAACAGCGGTGGCCATGTCATTAATGAACTTGCTTTGGCCATTTTACAGTGCCATGATAAATCAACACAACAAGTTCAGAGACATGTCAGACCTAACTCAAACGTGAATGACCTCAATGGCTAGGAACAGAGAATCAGCTCAGCATTACCCAGAAAGAAAAAGGACTTCATTATTATCACACTACTTCCTCTTTTGCTTTTAAAATCAGAGGAGATCTGTAGGGGATCCGGGGCGAATTACACCTTCACTTCAACTTGAAGTAGATCCTCGGTCAGCCTACTAGACAAAGATATTGAGAGTTGAGAGTGCTATCTCACTACCTAAACACTGAACTGTGGGAACTATGCATCTCAACAGGGTATTCTAACACCGGAGAGGTGGGGCAGAAACACAGACCTTCTTCCCACTTCTGGAAAATATCATACGCTCCATTCAAGTGAGGCTGTATGAGTGGACTTTCTATTGTCCCACTATTGGGTTTCCAGTCATGAGTGAATAGCACTGTGTGAATAGATGCTTTCAGTAGAACAGATGCGACATATTGTAATTTTGCCACACAATAGCAATAATTACGTCTGCAAAACAATTTACAACAGACTCCAGTTATAAATATGTTTGTGAATATCATGCGGGACAATAATATTCAGTGCAAAGATCGGGGGAAAAAGCATTGTATAACACAATGGATATGGATTCCACATAACATCTCATTTGCATTCAGTTTCAGGGAATAAGTGAAATCAAAGAGTGCATTTTGCCATTTACTTCGGCATCTTGGAACTAACATGCTTTAGCTGTCACCTCCTATTGACAGCTGTCAATTTGAGGCCACCGACAGCCTCTAACAGTGCAATTTACAGCCCACTAGCAGCTTAACAGAGTGACACACATGCCATTCACAGTTGTCTACAAGTCTGCATGGCAACAGGGGTGCCAGCATAGTTACTGATTAGTCAATGCAATTGTTCTCTCAAGAGGGTTGCAAACACTTCTTAGGACTTGGCATCTTTTGTAGATTGTTTGGAATATTAATTGTATTGAATGTTGGCAATGTTCAAGGACTTTTAGAATAAATCAAAATGAACGCCGTACACATGGATCCGGAATATGTGTTAGCCTTGTAGAGGTAAAGTGCTCTAAGCATACTGTGTAGTCCATCTATTCCTGTCGGCGGTTGCCATTTGAAAATAAATGGTAATCCAGCTTTTCGTTGTGGACTCCTTGATTTTTCTCAAACATAAAAGGTGAATTCGCTCTCTGAAGGCACCTTTTCAGAAACTCTCTAAAGACTTTTTTTTTTTTTTTTCAACACCGTGAGGCAGATCAGAATTAGGTGCAGCGTTCTTTACATGAATCCTTGCACGCTAAATGAACCCCACAGGCATATTTGAATGCATGACATTTAGAAGCCTCCTGATAATCGTGAAGGGTAGATTGTGGATGTGTTCTATAGAAATGCATTGCATCGTGTGGCTTAGACCGTGCGTGGGAAGTTGCTATTTTTCTATTTCATTTTAAAATGTAGTTTTTTTCAGATTTGTGGCCAATGTGTGATAAAACAAGGTGTGTGCAAAGTCTGGATTAGTGCATATACTAATTATGTTAATACTTGAATCATCACAAGATTAAGGGCAATGCAATTGGACACATTTGATTCCATACATGACACTGTTAAAGCCACTATCGCTCTGAAGGTAAAATGGAGGGCAAAGCATTGGCTGCATGCCCACATGTGTTTATACACCGCAGTATTTACAGTACCAGGATACATTAATAGATATTCAACAGAACATTTAGATTTGTTGTCACCCACAGGCCTAAAAACCATTACACCACTGTGAAAAAAATACTCTACCATGGACCCTGGCACAAAGACAAATGTTGTTGGTTATTGTTCAGCATGACAGAGTACATACTGTATTTGGAGAGACATGTCCCATGATGGACTGCATTACAATAAAATAATCACGAGGTGTTTCATTAGTTGATTAAAGGTCCCCTATGATACTGTTCTTCATCAATATATTATACGTCACAGATATATACAGAACATGTCTCTGAAGTGTTTGGCTCCAAACACCAAACAGATCATTGCAGCATTACCCATAATCCCCTCTGTTTCAGCCCTGTTTCCAAAGTGCTGATTCTCTGTCTGTTACTTTAGATGACAATAAGGAGCCCCTCCCCACGCCCCTCTGAGAGACATTTGGTTATAAAGAACATCGGAGGAGATTCAGGTGATAAGGGGGGGGGGTTACCTTGGTTGCTGATTGGCTAATGGTTAAACAAGCCAACAAATCGTTATGACATCATAAAGTGGCCCAAATCTGATCAGCTCATTTTCAGACAGGTTTTTATAGAAATGGATCAGGACAAAAAGTGAGAGAATCTTTTTTCCTGAAACTTTCAGAGTCTCTTTCCACAGAGGGGACACATGTTGATGTGTAAAAGACATGAAGAAGTGGATTTTGCATAATAGGTGACCTTTAAGTGCTTGTGTCACCCTGTCTGTGAAAGTTGCATCATAGGTGACACATTTCACACTTAAAGATATCACAATGATACATATTTAAAAGATAAAACACATAATTCTGAGGACTTTGAGACAACACTGGCAGCTGCTTTTCCTGCTCACCTATAGCTCCAGCAAGGACAAGAGCGACTTGTGAACGAGAACCCCCTCCCCCCTTCAATCAAACATCTGTGATCCCACCGCAGGCGTTTTATGAACATGTGATCCAGCCCAGGGCACATTAGATGTATGAAGGCGTTGGCATCAAGTGGAATGGCAGCCAGGTCTTATTAAGACAACATAATTGCCGTGCCGCGTTAAATCTCCCAGCAACGTGTGGATTATCTAGGCATCAAGGCCTCACAACTGGGAGCTAATAAACACCTTGCCAATGCAGAAGGTGTCGGCTTTACACTCGGGGTGAGTGTCTCCAGGAGACGCGCTTACACGTCATAAGCCAGCATTAGCCCTCTCACTAACACTATTGGTCATTTAGTGCGTTGTGAGAAGGCACGTCTGTGATCAGTCATCATACACTAACATCGTGGTCCACACTGTCACCGCCCACTCCGTCTCGACTGCTCCGGTCTGCCGACAAATCTACAGTGAAGCTGATTTCATTTACAACTTATTAAAATGCGGCACACACTCTTCTTCTGGTCTTAGGTTTGCTGTTCCATCCTTTCTGCACGAGATTCAATTACAAACATGCCAAGATGTAACCTTTCTTCGTAGAAATGTAATGCTGTTATGAGGAGCATGACTTCCCTGAGACATCCGATACTCTGTGTGGAGGTTTAGCTTATTGCAAACATTGATCATTGTGTTGTAATTCAATATAGTATGTCAACAGCAGCATCGGAGAGTGAGCTGGTGGGCTCTTGGGTTAATGTCCGATAGCCTATCGCAGGGCAGAAAGGTGAATCCTATTGACATCTCTTGGCCAAGGTCAGCGGCCGCACATTTGGTTAATGAAGGCAGCCGGGGCGTGTTGATAACGCGGATCGCACACCTCAGCATCCTCTTGGCTGTTGCAAGGCAGCCATGATTGAGTCAGCAGCGTCCCGAAGCCTCGCATAGATCAAAACCCGACAGCAATACGATTTAAAGCCCGCAAGTGAAGTTGAACAAACCTAAAGGAATGCAGTGAACGGTATAAAGGATTATAGGGAAACATCTGGTGTGATAAGGCGACTCTAAAGTCAATACTGAGTGTCACAAAGGGACCCAGCAGAGGGAAAATACTAAAGTTATTTCTTATTAAGAAGAGAATGTAACCAAGGAGGGCAACAAAGCACTCATAAGAGGCTATAATGCATCTGTGAAGCCCCATGTGCCACACAGTTGCCCCTGCCTCTGTGTGATATCTCAGGGTGTATCAGATATCATTCATTTAGGATGGTGAGCGCTGATAAAGCAGGGAGAGGCTGCTCGAGCTATGGCTGTCCGCTCCCTCCGGCTATTTATAACCAATAGAGCTACAGCACTTTATGAATGTCCGCAGGCACAGCATCACACAGCTTTCTGATACTCTGCCGCAACTGTGTTGGTGTGTCATCGTAAGGAGCAGTGCTAGACAATACAGAAGGAAACATGTCAGGGGCCACTGTCATATAGTCTCTGCAAATGCTGCCTTGAATAACAAACACACACACACACACACACACACACACACACACACACACACACACACACACACACACACACACACACACACACAAGTTTCATCCCGTGTCCTGCAGTGTAAGCCCCGTATGGACCCCATTGTTGTCATATTAAAAACCCAAAAATTCCAAAGTCGTTTCTGAGGATCAATGAAATGCCCGTCTGCTGCAGAAGCCTGCTTTGCTTTAATACGCTGCCCAGTTAACAGATAGCCATCTTTGCAGATGAATGAAATGGCATATGGGGATGATCACGACTGCCTCACACTGAAATGTTATCTCAGCAATTCAATTCAATTCAAAACCTTTATTTATCCAGGTAAAGTCCCATTGAGACCAATGATCTCTTTTTCAAGGGAGACCTGCAGATCAGCAAAGTCCATAGTGGCCACACAAAGGCTAGATTAAGATAACATTTTGCAATCCCACCAAACACCCCTTTCCCCTGCACACACACACACACGCCCCATTCTCACACACTCACATTCACGGGACAATTACATTTGAATGGCTTAAACCTTCGTCATCCCAGACATGCACACATACGCAGAGAAATGGCCAGATTACACTTTCACAATGTGAAAGGATAACATCTCTAAATTAATTTACAATGTGTCAGGATTAGATGATTTTTACCTGCAGAGGACGCGCCTAAGCACACTCAAGTCCCCGTTTGCTTTTCTGTCCTGTCAACCGATGCTACCTTTATCATCGCGTACTTTCTCTGACATTTTGGAATATACCGATTTGACATCGGAATGTTATCCCAGGAGTTTTAGGACAGCCTATCGTGATAATTAACGTCACCCAAGACACACATTATAAGTCACATTTTGTGAGGGATGTTCCCTTCCAAGTAGCCCAGACCGCTGCATTCTGGATCTCCACCCCTCTTACAACCTTGGCCTGAGCTAACATTATAAACTGCATCGACATGAGAATGAACACTGTGAACAATAGTCCGCGTTAAAAGAGAACCCCATTTGTGCTTTCCTAATCGAAAACTCACCTGCTGTATCCTTCACTGCTTCCAAGCATCCTCTCGCATTTCTCCCTGACGGCAACTCCCAGTCACCAACACTCAAATTTAGACGCACTTTCTCAAGTCCATCGCCTTAAAAGAAAGCTTTAAAAAAAAATGTTGAAGAGGGGGGGTAGAAGAAAAGATAGCAGCCACCCGTTTCTTGCAGTTTTCCAACGACTTTCTCCACAACAGCAGTGCCGCGGTTATAAGATGACAGCTGTAGTTTTTTTAACCCACACACGCAGCGCGATCCTCCCTCGGTAATGGGACTCCCTGTGCGCCCGCACTCGTCCGAGGATCAACGTGGAGAATAAAGAAGGAATGCAAATGGCAGGTAGAGAGAGAACAACTCCCACGCACCGTTCCCGATGCAAGCGAACATGCAGTCCTCGCTCCTTGATGCAGTCTCTCCACAGCCTCGCGCTCACAACATGTGTGACTGTCTGTCGTCAGAGGCACAGCAATCTGCTGCTGAGGGGAGGGAGGAGATGATCGGCGGGACGCGCTCTGCCCGGTGTCCTACTCAAGTGTGTGTGTGTGTGTGTGTGTGTGTGTGTGTGTGTGTGTGTGTGGTGTGTGTGTGTGTGTGTGTGTGTGTGTGTGTGTGTGGTGTGTGTGTGTGTGTGTGTGTGTGTGTGTGTGTGTGTGTGTGTGTGTGTGTGTGTGTGTGTGTGTGTGTGTGTGTGTGTGTGTGTGTGTGTGGTAAAACCGTGTGTGTGTATGGGTGGGTGGATGTGGTTGATCGCAGCGCACATGCAGTCCGTTCATTTTCTGTATTATTTATTTAGACTGCGAGTTTTGTTAACCTGTCTTATCTGTCCAGATTTGTATGTTGCGATTCCCCCCCTTGTTAGCGCGCACCAGAACACGTTTACGCGCATGCAGACGCACGGATACATACATTTCCTAACTAAGAATGTCTTCTGACGGTGAATTGAAACAAACTAACTTATATTGCCATTGCAACATCTATATGTTTTAGTGACAAGCTGCTGGGAAATAAAGAAATACAATCAGATGTAAGTACTGACTGGAGTGGAGACATAAGGAGGGGGGGGGGTGGCTATGAGAGGAAGCAGTTCCTCTTTTGAGAGCCTGATGGCACTGTGGGCTTCAGATACTGCTGACAAACACACACACACACACACACACACACACACACACACACACACACACACACACACACACACACACACACACACACACAGTCTTTTGCAGGCCCTGCATGTATAATACATCTCTGATCCTTTGTCTATGTCCTGTGCATTTTAAGGGTGCCAGACACAATCAGAGATTGCGGCGCTTTAAAAGCAGGAGGAGTAAATATTTCACAAGGGCCATCTCTCATCTTGTCCCATCCAATGTGCTCACGGCATTGTCTTTAACGTGATGCCACCGTGAGAGATGAGCGTATTGTTGTTATTCTGTGATCGATTCACGATCTTCATTCAAAGCATTTTAATGATGAATCTATTGTAGGCTGCCCACGGTACATTGATTAGCTAAGGTTTGTGGGAAGACAACACATCTGATGGATTCCTTAACACTATCCTCCTCTCACCCACGAGAGGCCCCGGTTACACATCAGTCTGCAGCACGATTGGAGGGGTTAAGGGTTATCTCGTTAAACAACAATTCATTGATTCCTTGTAGCAATTTAAAGGGTTTGTTAGCATTTCATTCATTCCTTTTGGAATCAAGAAAAATGAATGAAACGCATCAAGTTTTCCAGTGAGAACATACAAAATAAATGTTATGATTGAAAAATGAATGACATACACATGGTATCAACACACAACCACAGCCATCTCGCCACTGTAGCTTTCGTGATGTTCTACGACTGGCAGCAAGGTCAACAGTACTTAACAAAGAGCTAATGCTGTATCAACAGCTGTTAGGAACGTTTCTCTCAATCAGTCATGCCTAGATAATAAACCCATATTTAACACGATAATGAGCGGGACATCGCCTGACCCTTACTGTTCGTCATCATCACCGTTTTCCTGTCATCACTGACGTGTCATTTTGCATTACTGTTATCCACCAACGTATCATTTAGCATTACATTATTGTGGGATTGTTGACAAAGGTAGGTGATGGTTAGGATCTTTAAAATCCATTCATATAACACTAAAATGTATTTAAGTATTGCACTCTTAAAATGCATAGTTAGTAGTGAGTGGTTTTAGATTAACGCTTTACTTAACACCGATTGGTGCTCATTATTATCCCGGCCAGACCAATAACTTTAGGCCTCATTACCACGTTTATTTAATATAATTTATTTTGCTGGTAAAACAAAACTTTACAGTAGTCCTAGGTTTTAACCAGATCAGCATTTAATAGCTGATCCGTATTATTCACATATGGTTTGAACTGCTAATTTAAAGCTGTGTTTCTTAAGTGCCATATTATTGTATTCAATTGCATTGAAATGCTATGTATGTGCGGAGGTTTCTAAATGCAACTTTTCCACTGTTGTCAATATGCGGACATTCAAGGATTGCTATATAATAATATCTACTGACAATAGAAAGGGATTTGCTTTTCATTTATTGTAATTATTGACCTCAAGGTATTGTCTACGTTGTGATATATTCATAGCTAAATGTATCATTGGTATTGGAGTTACCCTTTAAATTAAATTTCATATACAATCGCATAACATCTCACATCCACATTTAATCAGAGCTCAAATGAATGTATGCTTTTAGAAGATAAACACATTGTGTCCATCATACACACATTACATGTTGTGTGTCTTACCTTTCTTACATCATCAGCCACACGCATTGCGTGTAGTCAAATGTGTGCTCATAGCCTTCAACAGATAACACACAACTAAAGTGTCTGTTTAAAATGTGTCTGTCCTCTTGCTTCTCTGCACGGACCCTCAGAGAAACTTAAGCCACTCAGGCATCACAGCTACATGTGAATGTCATCAGCATCAGTTCACGCATGGCCAAGGCACCCATGCTATGAATACAGAGCTGTATCCCACCGCCTGGCTGTGAACCCATTCCTTAAGGGTGGGTGGGGGGGCCTCTTCTTTTCCAGATCAGTACACTAGACCTGAACAGACATAAAAGCTACTTTAGTCTTAAAGTCATTTGACATTTCATTCCCCTATGAATATGACATTGAAGATAAACCTTTAAAAGTGGATACCTTTTGATCTAAACATATGTGAGACATTCATGTGCTGGTATTACGTTCTTTAACATACGAACTAGACACTATCTGCATACTATCAGCACTGGTCCAATACCTGTAGAGTGTTGCAATATAAGTAAAACCAAGAAGAAAACATTACAAATGTGTTAAAAACAAAGATGTTCTCGCTGACTGCACTTTATGTGAAGGAGCTTATTGGTCCCTGCCCACCTCGCCTCCATGCTCTGCAAAGCGCTGCAAACAACAACAGAGGTAACAATGGATACCCAGTGACGCCACAGCTTTGAAAGCATCCCATCAATAATTCACATGTTCTGTTGTGTTCCTCAACACTGGCACGCACGCTAGTCTTTAATATGTTTGCCATAATGTGTGTGAGAGATGTCTGTCACTTTCTGTGATGAAAGAAAATGTCTCTGTGATGAGATGACACAATTGCCATTAGCTTGTTATGACATAATCACTTCCATGCTGATTTGCATACTAACCTGCAAGGCTGTCATTCTTACGATTTAACATTATCGATAAGCTGCTTTGAATTAGCATTAATCCTATTTTGAAGTTAATACACTTCACAGCAATTGTATTATAAACTGCGCTGCTGCAATGCTCCTGTAGAAGAAGACTGACATAGTTCCAAACTCAACCTGGTTCTGTGGGAGAGAAACTCCCTCCTGCATGAACTTTGCATACCATTTACATGCACTAAAACGACCCCACTGCAGGGAAGGGAGAACCCCAAAAGCACATCGGGCCCCTTTAAGCCTGGAAGGCTAAAGGTATATTTAGATTGAAGTGAGTGCAGGATTCAGCAGTCCGCTCTTATATTCTATCCATTTGGTATCCTTTATAATAAAACACAACAGCTTCCTAAATGATATCCTATTGTCTCATAATGTAACGATATGTCCATATGTGTTAAGAAACAACAGACATAGAGGAAGCAATGCTGCATTCAAAGTGCAGCAGCCACTGGCTTATGGCTGCACTGGACCAAAGTATAGCACAATGGTTTATGATGTATCTGCATCATAAAGGCTGAGAATGAAAAAGACACTGAAGGTGAGCTGAAGTATTTCAACATAAAACAAGATGTAAAATGTTGATGGAGGAGGCTTTTCTATTTAAGCATTCAAACTGCTTTTTTGTGAATAAGATACTTTCTTTATTTTTATGGAGCAGTTCATGGTTTCCTTAGGTATAGCTATCTAAAGTTAATGACTTTAGAGCAGGCCCGGACACACCAAGCTGATTCTGGCCGGCGATGGGCGTCAGGCCGCCGATGAGCGTCGACACGCCCTACTCAGATTGGTGTGTCCCGCACTGTCGTGTCTTTTCAGCCGGGCCGACACCTTTTCGGCCGAAAACCCACCGATTCCACATGTCGAATCGGTGGGCAGTCGGCCAAAGGCTGTCGGAAAAACAAATCACTCTGATTGGCTGTTCAGCTAGCGAATCAGTGCATGAGAAGCGAAACGGAAGTGAGGGACCCAAACAAATGATTAAGAAGGCAAATCTGAGATTTCATTTAACTCCAGCTCTCGACAGGTTCGGGAAAGCCCCGTGAGCTTCTCGCTGGAAATGGAACGCACACGCTATTTGTTGTTTGTTTATATCACGCAGTCTGTTCTTCTTCTCTCAGTTATCACTCAGTCTGTTTTCCGGTTGTTGCCTCTTTTGAAGGACGAATACACACTACCGCCGCCTGCTGGTAAGGAGAGTTATTGCCACTCACGCATGGGCAGTTCGTACGTGCTACTTGGCCGTCGGATGAAGTCGTGGCGGTGTGTTCCAGTACGACACATGGCCAAGACGCAGGAGACAACAGTCGGGGGTCCGTCTGTGTCAGTTCTTTGGTGTGTCCGGACCTTTAGAGCTTGAGCACATACTGTGACGGCAGCCACAATGTGCAGTATGTTATTAGAAGCACAGGACAGCTCTTATAAAGGGAGGAAGTTAGCCAAACCCCTCTTCTGAAATGTCATACAGTGCATTAGAATTTGTAATTAAGAAAACACGACCTATTTCTGATTTACATGTCGTCTCTTTAGCAGCTTGTAAACATCCCTAAGTCACATTCTCTCTTCTTTTAATTTACTGTTACATTCAAGTCAAGTCAGTTTTATTTATTTCACACATTGGCCTCAAGTGTTGTGTAATGTGAGCGTGATCAGATCATATTCCTTGCAGCAGAAGAGTGAGTGTGTGTGTGTGTGTGTGTGTGTGTGTGTGTGTGTGTGTGTGTGTGTGTGTGTGTGTGTTCTGTACAGCACCACGGACAGTACCAGACTGAGGCAGAGGTCCACAGCCGCAGAAACGTCTCGTCCGCTTTTTACAGCAGCATAGAAAACTACCTCAGATTCAAAAGTCACATTATGTGTCCTCGTCTTATTTATGTATTCCCGTTGGAGAGCCTTACTTCCTGCAGCTGGAAGTAGAAACACATCTGACGTTCTGCTCTTAGGTGTGAGTAAAATTATATATTTTGTCAGTGGAGCAAAGATTTAAAATAGGGACATATTAATTAAAATGTCAATATATTTATACAAGTTGTGATTTCACTTTGACATCATAGATTTTGAGTGTAGACTGAATGCAAACATGTTTAGTATATTTATATATATTGTGATTTCAGAGACGGAGCTTTTTTATTTGTAGCATTGTACAGTACAGTTACACTTCTTTAACTCTCCTGTTGTCTTCGGGTCAAATCTGACCGAGCTACTGCTTTCATCAATCATAACATTGAGGTAACATTCGATTGCATTAAGGCTTTATGATATCCTTCACAGTAGACATTTGAACATGTACAATAGCTGATCACCACTTTCATTGAATGTTGGATGATTTAGTCAACTTTGTAACACCCATGGTGTTCCCGCTCAAACATGACCGCCATACAGAAAAGGAAAAGGAATTAGTAACCATCCGGATCAGATAAAACACACACACACACACACACACACACACACACACACACACACACACACACACACACACACACACACACACACACACACACACACACACACACACACACACACACACACACACACACACACACACACACACAAACACACACTAGATGTGTTCCCCCCCGTATGTGCCCATCCCCCCACATGGATCACACCTGGCACACGCAATACATGTTCAGTGTCTATTCTTTGTATATTTACTGCAGTGTTTCCTGTATGCCAGTAGTCTGATATAATATGTACAGTTTGAAAGGGTGTTACATTAAATGTTGTGATGATTAATGTTTTTTGTGTTAAGGTAATAGCAGTTAAAACAGGACCGGTCAAATTTGACCAAACACCAAAGTAAGGGGGGGGGGGGGGGGGGGCGAACACAATAGGAGGGTTAATTCTTATAGCAGCGGGTCCAATAGCTGCAGTGAAGAACATTTGCTTATAAATAACCTCACATTCATATTTCTCTCTCACAAACACATATATTGAGTCCCTCATTGTCACTCACCCTCACCCTCCGAGGCACTCATTTGCCCTGACTTGTATCATTATGCTGCTGTGTGAAACGCCTGGTGAAATGAAAATGGAAAGCAGTGTATTTGGCGAGGTTAGAGGTGAAGACTACCCTCAATGGGGTTTGAATTGCCAAGATCCTGAATAAGCATTGTAATATAAGCTTGCAGGCAGAAAGCAAATGTGCTCAGCAAAGGAATTGGATTTGCATAACATACACAAACACTGGTTCAAAATCCCAAAACTCTAACATGATGTCATACTGTAAAGGGTATTATTGAAGGACTGCATGGGGTTTAGGGTTGGTCCTTTTGGATTTGTAGAATATCATCCTCAGATGAGATCATTTTTAATGACAGGCATTTCAAAGACATTACGTTGAAATGGTGTTGAACCAATGTGATGATGGCAGTCATCATGATCATAAAAATATGTGTGAAACAGTGTCTGTTCACTGGAGGACAATCTTTGTGACGATTACAGAGATGAAGAAATATGCAGAATGAGCGGCTAACTACACAGCTTCTAAGTGCCCGTAATCATGGCAAAGAAATCCTCAAGGTAGTATATATGACACAATGGTATGACTCAAGAAAAGAGAGCCTACTAGCTCAATGGTTAGAAACTATAGGTTACTTACGTAACCCCAGTCCTCAGAGTAACATGACATGAGATGTCTCACTATGGGATGCGTCTCATCGCGGAGCAAACAGAAGCATCAATCTCATTACGACAATCCTGATTGGCTGGTGATCTTGACGTCAACGTCAGGGGAAATCACCCCCCTATAAGTAGCCTGCGCCACGACGCATGCGTCATTCAAAATAAGCACCTCTTCTCGCTTCACCATAGCAAGGAGGGCCGTCTGGTGAGACATCTCACTTCATGTTACTCTGAGACTGGGGTTACGTAAGTAACCTATAGTTCTCATTCATAACACTCCGTTCGATGTCTCACTATGGGAAAATTGTAGCTCCCGTATTGTCAGACGAGCTTATCTCGAAAATCACCAAACCAACCAGAACTTAACAGGTAGAGCTCTGACTCAACCAGGTGCCCAGCACTGCTTGAGTCACACTGGGAGCAGAACGTCCAGCCTGTTAAGAGGCGGACAAAAGTGAGCGGCGAGGACCAGCTCGCCGCCGCACCAATGTCTTGGATGGGAGACATCCTGGACAGAGCCCAGGATGCAGCCAGACCCTGAGTCGAAAGAGCTCGCGGACCCGAGGGTGCCTGCGAACTCTGACTCGTATGGGCCCCAAAGCAATTGCTTCTACAAACCAGTGGGAGAGCCGTTGCTTAGTAACAGGCTTGCCCTTATAAGGGTTAGCCCAGGACACAAGGGGTTGGTCATTATGACGATGCACCCTTGATCTGTCCCTGTACGTGCGTAAAGCACGGGCTAGACACGGCAAATCCGGCCGCTGTTCCCCGGAGGAATACAGTGGAGGGGAGGATGCTTCAATGTCAAATGTGGTACCTGAACCAACCGCCTTAAAATAAAGGCAGGGTTGGGCTTCAACCACACTCTGTTTGCCCTGGGGCGAACCGAGTGCATGAAGACTGTACAGATAGTGCATGAGTGCCACTGGCTCGCTTGGCAGCTGCCAGGGTCAGCTTCATGTCACACTGTATTCAGATTGTACCACTCACGGGCCAGGCCCATAGAGCCAAGCGCTCTGAGTGTGGGTGAAAGATCGCCCCCCCCGCTTGGGACAGTATGTCCCTGCGTAGTGGGAGCTGCCATAGCTGCCCGCACAGCAGCTGATATATTTCCGCTAGCCAGTACATAGCTGGCCAGTGCGGAGCTATCAGGATAAGTGTGTGGCGTTGCTCTCTCACTCTGGCCAGAGTTGGGGTTATCAGAGCCAGGGGTGGGAATGCGTACAGAAGGCCCGGGGGCCAATCGTGCGCGAGTGCATCCACGCCCAACGGTGCGTTTAGATCGCGCATCGAAAAGAACAGCTGACACTGAGCGTTGTCTTTCGATGCGAACAGATCCACCGCGGCTCTGCCGTAACGCACCCACAGCTGGCTCACAATCCTTGGATGTAGAGTCCAGTCTGCATAAAGTGGTGTACCTCTGGACAGTAGATCTGCCCCGAGGTTCATCACTCCCGGTACGTGCGTCGCTCTCAGAGAGAGGAGACGTCTACCGCTCCATAGGATCAGTTTGCGTGCCAGCATGTGTAACTGGAGAGAACGCAAACCCCCTTGGCGGTTAATATACGATATTGTGGTCGTGTTGTCTGTCCTCACGAGGACATGGTGTCCTCTGAGGAAAGGCAGAAAGCGTCTTAGGGTGAGAAACACCGCTAAAAGCTCCAGGTAATTTATGTGCGCCCGCTGGAGGTCTCTGCTCCAGAGACCCCTCACCGGGCGACCTTCATAAATACCTCCCCAACCTGTCAGACATGCGTCCGTGGTGACCACTTTCCGTGAAAGGACAGCACCCATAGGCACACCTCGTACTAGAAAAGTCGGGTGCAGCCAGTGGCGCAGTGCCATTACGCATTTCACAGTAACCATCACTCTAGTTTTAGGGCGGCCACCCAGCGCTGAAACTCCCTCATGTGTAAGCGTCCCAGTCGTACGACCAGGATGGCTGACGCCATGAGCCCCAGCAATCGCAGGCATGATCTGAAGAGAACATGTTTGCGAGCGAGGCAAGCTCTGAAAGCTTTCACTCTTTCCGCTGACAAGCGAGCTGAAAAGGGCACCGAGTTCAGGCGTAAACCCAGGAAGAGTATATATTTGTATGTATGTATGTATTTATTATGAAACCCAGGTTGAGCAGGTGCTTTACGAGGACATTTGTCTGCGTAACAGCCTCCTGCTCCGACTGTGCGAGAAGCAGCCAGTCGTCCACAGACCCGTCAATTGTCCGCCCTTTGAGAGAGGCCGTAGCTGCTCTCAGTCCTCCTTCTTTTTCGACTCGCATCTCCTCTGCATGGAGGCAAGAGCGGAGCCGAAAATCCCCTCGGGAATGATGGGCATCTCAAGCACATCCTCCATTTCCCGGTCTGGGAGGTTGGTGAGGTTGAGCCATCTAGCTCTTTCCTGCACCACCATGATCCCCATTGTTTTGCCTGGACGGCGCAGCGTTGGACACGGAGACACGCAGCGTTGGACACGGAGACAAATGTCTGTGACCGCAGCCAACTCGTCCAGAGTGGCCGGTCCAGGATTACTCGACATATCCTCACAGAGCTCCGCTTGGTATGCGGTTAGCAGTGAGGAAGCGTTCAGAGCCCTGGCGGACAACGTTGTGGCTCTGTAGGACCGTTCAGTCATGGTCGACTGGAAACGGTCCACCTTCGCTGGCAGCGTGGGGTTCCTGCTTGGTGACGGGCCCATCCTCGGTAGGAGGTGGGCTGCCACCAGCAGTTCCATCGGCGGGATGCGGAGCAGGCCGAGCCTCTCCATACCGTCACAGTCTAGGGAGGAGGCACCCTGGATTGGGGCCTTGTTGCTAAAGGGTCGGTCCCTCCACGAGACCGACACCTCATCCAACATCTCCGGGAAGACTGGGAGGAGTTGCCTCCTTGCTTGGGGAGAATGTTTCCCCTCGTAACGGGACCTGGCGGTCTCCTTGGCCATTTCGGGCCACGGGATGTCTAGCCTGGACGCAGTGCGCTGACACGCGGCCTGCAGGTCCATGCTCAGACAGGGCGAAGCTGGTGTGCTATCGCCAGGGAGAGCAGCCATCGCTCCCGGCTTTGCCGTTTGAGCCGATGACATGAAGATATCTTCTTCTTGCTCATCCGAATCAGACAGGAGGGACTCAGAGGCATCCTCTTCGTCCTCCATGTAGTCGAATTCCAGGACATCCTCCGCGGGCGAGATCATGGTGAGGTCTCGCCGGGAGCTCCCGCCTGGTGAGGCGTGGGGCTCTGTTCCCGCGTCTCTTGCCGCCACCGGGTCCCAGCCTGATACGGCGTGGGATCCCGGTTCCGCAGCTGCCGCTGTTAGTGAGCCCCAGACCGACACAGTGAGGGGCTCAGTCTCTGCGGCGGACGGCCCCGTGTCTTGATTGCCAAACGGCGAATCAGTGGACATGAGGGAGTCCTGTTCCAACAAGCTAGCTTGGTGTGCTAGCCGTCGGTGGAGTCTCTTTCGGGTGAAACGGGCACAATGCCCGCATGAGCCGGGGTTGTCGATAGCCTCCTGGGCGTGTTCCAGCCCGAGGCAGGACGAGCAGACCTGGTGTGAGTCTGTGCCTGTTATCTTCAACCCGCAGCCGCATGACCGGGCCTCCGAGTCCCTGACTCCTCTGGTGTGAGGGGGAGAGGCGTCCATCTTGTTCGCTTCGTGGCGTGGAGAGGACCCGCTCGTAACAGGTACGTCGTTGAGAGAAAAGTGTTACCAACCCGTCCTTAATCCGGAGAAAAAGGGACGGTGTGGGTCCTTTGTTCTCAAAGAATATTGACTGGTGTGTCAATATACTTCTAATCCTTTTCTCCTCTGTGAGAGAGAAAAATAAACCGCTACCGTGGTGTCGGTAGTAAGGGGAAGATAGCTAGCAAAAGGTGCGTAGCTAGCTTGAGAAAAATCAAAACCTTACCTTACTTTCCGGGGAAAGAAACGGCGATGTCGATTTTAATACTAACTGGCGTTAGTATTACCGTCTTCTTGCGAAGCAGAAGGAGTAGCCGGCGAGCGCCCGTCGACCACAATGTTTTGGATTTGGGTTCAGTCTGTGGACCGTTAAGTTTGTCCGGCTACTGTAGAGATTTGCTCTGAAGCGAGAAGAGGTGTTTGAATGACGCATGCGTCGTGGCGCAAGCTACTTCAATCAATCAATCAATGTTTATTTATATAGCCCAATATCACAAATGTTACATTTGTCTCAGTGGTCTTCACAGTGTGTACAGAATATCAGTATGACAATACGACACCCTCTGTCCTTAGACCCTCACATCGTACAAGGAAAAACTTCCGAAGAAAACCCAGTTTAAAGGGAACATGGGAGAAACCTCAGGGAGAGCAACAGAGGAGGGATCCCTCTCCCAGGACAGACAGACGTGCAATAGATGCCGTGTGTAAATTGAAAAGATAATACATTTGCAACATCCCTCTACTTATAGGGGGTGATTCCCTGACGTTGACGTCAAGATCACCAGCCAATCAGGATTGGCGTAATGAGATTGATGCTTCTGTTTGCTCCGCGATGAGGCGCATCCCATAGTGAGACATCGAACGGAGTGTTATGAATGAGAACTAAAATGCTTGTGATGCAGGAATCCACTTGTATCAGTGTTTAGTCTACACTGCCGATATTGCATAGCAAAGGAAAACATGGGCTTCACCTTTTTATCTTAGTGACATCAACAAAAGTAATTTCAGAGGGAGACAAAGGGCTTATTTACACCAATCTGTAGCAAAATTTACCCAGCTCTGTAAGGCCACCGGTCATATGAGCCACACTTTGTCTTCGGTGGTTTAAATGTCCCACAATACAATTGGCAGGCGGCTGCTCCTCAGCCTCAGTGCTGTGCAAGACAAACGATGCTCCCATGCCACTAACACACACTGCTTTGGGCAGACTATCATTCCCATTAAACTAATAACAGTTAGCTTCTTATCTCACAATGTCTTGGCAAAGTCACTTCCACCCTTGAACAAAACACAATGTCTTTGAATGCTGGGGCTTAATCTATCACTGAGGCCCGAATGAGACTGCATAATCCTCTGCAATTTGCCTTCTTGAATTCTACAATATCACTGATTTGTACTGCCTTTTGTCGTACACGCATTCCCCTTCCGAAGGACAGTGATGTTGTCCTTCAACTTCACCAGAAGGCAGAATGTAATTGTTTATGTTCATCTTTCCACTCAACAAAAACCTAATACACGATGAGAGCATTCTTACAACAACCCTCTGTTTACATCTCACAAACACATGTATGATACTATAAGTAGAGTTAAAGGTTGTGGTAAACGTTAGAGCTAATCATTTCCTGTCCGTTTTGGATTAATCATGTTTGAGCCACTAGAGGTCAGAGGATAGTATTTCAATATCAAGGTCAGAAAGATATGAATGGGAGACCAAAGAGTGACGAGGCAGATTAAGTTCTCGACAACAAAAGGTTGTTACAGGCCATGTTTTGATCATCAACAACTTCGCGGCAGAGAATTTGGGATTGTAGGCCTTGTAGACCATTGACGTGCAAACTACATAACACACTAAAGGAAAGGGAAAACCCCCAAAACCATCAAAAGGCCCCCTTAAAAGTAGTGCATTACGTCGTCTCGTTGTGCCTCTCGGCGTATACTTTGATTTTCTGTCTCTTTGGAGAGTGCTATTACGTTGAGTATGTTGTCCCTCTTCACTAGTATCCCATGTCCCCTCTTCATAATGTCCACTCTATTCTAAGGGGAAGCATGATGGTGCCTTTTCATTTCAATTTCTGGCTTTGTGTTTCTTCACCTCTTACTCGTTTAATATTTAGGAGAGTGCATTTACGTAGTCACGTTGTGCCTTCCTTCCTCTGTTTCTGGCTGTTCTTTTCATACCCTTGTTTCTCAGAGAAGAGACAAATATCTATTCTAAAACGGAGTTGACATATGTGTCTCTTCACGTGTACACTTGAGGGGTCAGAGTTCAAATGATGAGGGATTCCATGAGCGGTATGCGCCGGCCTGTGCCGTTAACCGTGGACTTCTGGTAGACCTGCTCGGGTCTTGATAGATTGCTCGGGTCTTGATAGATTGCTCGGGTCTTGATAGATTGAGTGGGGAAGTTCATGAGAAGTTCAGAGAAGAGAAAAATATCTATTCTAAAAAGGAGTTGACATATGTGTCTCTTCACGTGTACACTTGAGGGGTCAGAGTTCAAATGATGAGGGATTCCATGAGCGGTATGCGCCGGCCTGTGCCTTTAACCGTGGACTTCTGGTAGACCTGCTCGGGTCTTGATAGATTGAGTGGGGAAGTTCATGAGACCTTTCTTCTAACTTCCCTTGCTGTAAAGTGTCTCTACTGTAGGCTAATTTTATTATATGTACAGCACTTAAATGTGCTATATAAATAAAACTTGATTTGATTTGAATGATAAAACATGCAGATTGTATTTAAAAGTCATTGCTTACAGTCAGACACATTGTTGTACTGGCGTAGTATTATACAATGATTGTTATCCTTTCCCTAAATGCAAATGCAATTGTTTTAAATCATATTTAAACATGCAAGTAACTTTCGGAATAAAATGATGTTAGCCCCAGGTTCCACGACTCATACACTTTCATTAGCATAGAGAAGATAGTCGAAAAGAATAATCCCATTTAAAATGTAAATAAAAGCATTTTGAATGATTGATCTTTCCCTGGGAAGGACCCAGACCCAATGTATACAGTAAGTCGTGGTTTTATAAGTTGACATTGGTCATATGAAGCGATGACCATACATGTACAGTTCATTAAGTGTTTGGGCATTGTTATTTTCTTTCTTTAGATATCTAGCTATTTGGGTTTCCATGTTGCCAGCAAGACAAATGTGTTTCACTATAGACAAGCTATTACGAGCAGTGCTTCGGTGTAAGAAACCCCGCAGATATTTTTCTCATGGCCTCTGAAACAATGGCCCTATTTTTATTTATTTTGTTCATCTGCAGGGCACCATCCATTGCCGGGGCTTCTCGCCTGTCAGCAGACAACGCCTGCCTGACACGAGAGCTCCCTGTAAAAGACGTTGCCATCCCTCTATCTCTGTGTAATACAGGCGCACACATAACAGTGTGAGGACAGACACACACACGGATGCATGCACGCACAAATCCGCACACACACACACATGTAATCTGACCCCGAATCAAACCCCATCCTTTAGTTTTTTAGACAGTAATGGGAAAAGGAGTGATATTTGAGGCTGTGATGGTAACATAATCCCTATTTCAGGCAGTTTTAGAGTCCCCCCCCCCCACACTCACAAACTCCTCACCATTCTGATAGGTACGGAGATTTCAATCACTTTATAGCTGCCACCGTAGCTTTAGTAAATTGTTGACAGCCAAATCCATGTCGATCTGTTGAGTGATTGCATGCTGGGAAAGGTCTAATCTCATTTTCTCTGCAGCTCCCTGTAAATGAACACACATTTAAGTTTCAGCCTTCAGTGTTTTCCCCTCTCCACACTGCACTGTTGCATCATGCAGCATTTTATACATCATTAAGGCCTCCAAAGTGTTCACAGCTTTAATGACGTAAGTATATGACGTGATTATTAAATAGACAGTTTTGACAGTTCCTTTCTTTGAACTGATGCTTTTAAGATTGGCCTTAAAATATGAACTGATTATGATTAAATCATGTTCACGAAGGCTTAACAAAGATGTAGATTGTCAGCGTTCATGGATCTCTCTGAGGTCACACTCATAAAGAGGGTCATGGAAGAGCATGTGCCTCTGGCAAATGCCTGCACACTTAATCAATCAATGTTTATTTATATAGCCCAATATCACAAATGTTACATTTGTCTCAGTGGACTTCACAGTGTGTACAGAATATCAGTATGACAATACGACACCCTCTGTCCTTAGACCCTCACATCGTACAAGGAAAAACTTCCGGAGAAAACCCACAGTTTAAAGGGAAAAATGGGAGAAAGAGGGGTAGGTAATTTTGGAGAAACCAGCTTGAGTGCGCAATCATTTGAAAATACACAGCCGGAAGAAATCTGCCACTTCCTCACAGAACCCCTCCTCCAACACACGAACGCGCACATGACCAATGAGGGCACGAGATGGAAGGCTGACAGGCAGGGAGGCCATCCAGTTACTTTAGCCGGGCCAGCTCAGATGATTGGTCGTGCTTTTTACAGTACTACGGCTTCTACAGATGACCTTTTTTTATGTATTTTTTGTCAAAGCACTTCAGATATTCATTGCTATCGGGATGTTAAGAGCATTCCATGGAATATAACAAAAAGTGTATCTCGAGCCGGTTTCTCAAACTTACCGGTAGGTAATTTATTTCAGATTTTTGTTTTGTTATATTCCATGGAATGCTCTTAACATCCCGATAGCAATAAATACATGAAATGCTTTGACAATAAATACATAAAAAAATGCATCTGTGGAAGCCGTGGCGCTGTAAAAATCATGACCAATCATTTTAGCCGGCCCGGCTAAATTAACTGGATGGCCTACCTGCCTGTCAGCCTTCCATCTCGTGCCCTCATTGGTCATGTGCGCATTCGTGTGTGTTGGAGGAGGGGCTCTGTAAGGAAGTGGCAGATTTTTTCCGGTTGTGTATTTTCAAATTCTAGCGCACTCGAGCTGGTTTCTCCAAAATTACCTACCCCACCTTTAATGCTTTTCATGCATTTATAGTCCCTAAAAGGCATGACTCATGAATGGACATTTCTGCACAATTAAAACTTAAAAAGGGCTATTTCATTCAGAAATCAAAGACTCCAAAGGAGCTTGAATAAATAGCTGTACAACATGGTTAATTAGTGACATCTGCCTCAAACTGCCTCCTGTTTGTCGTACCTGTGAATTCAATTTGAACAAATGCAACTTAAGCAAAACAAACTGGAAACATTTAAAATCTGTATCAATATTTGAACATATTTTAATAAATAATTTGCAGGAATGAATATGACTGAGATCCTTGAGTAACTGTGCCCAAATAACTGCCGAGAACAGGTTTAATACGCCTGTCACCATATTGTCCTTCATCAGACTGTTGATGTGGTTATGGTTGTGAAGACCATTTTAAAACAAGCTTGACAAAGATTTGACTGTTATTTTATCCGTTTTAAATTATCATTTGAATTCCTTGCACTGCTCGTTTCAATATAAAAAGATTAAATAAAATGTGCAAGCTCAGCCCTGTCTATATTGGATTGATTTTTTCTTTCCATAATTATAATAATGTTCAAACATTGTATTCTTCAGCCCAAATAAAAGTGACTCTGAAAACTAAGATTGAATTCAAATAACTTTAGGCAATTTACCAGCTTTCATGCAGCTCCATCTTGAGCCAAATCGGATATTGTTTTGAGAATACTCAACCCCGTAAGGTGCTGTGTTGGGTATTTCACTTTATTGGTGATTAGTGCAATATGCCCATTTAATATGGTACAATTACATTATGGTTTACCGTATTAGGATTTCATCTTCATTTTTATTTTCTGGGAGTATTTACTCTGACCTCGCTCTACCAGCTATCTGAGTTTAGCAATAACCACATGGTGTTTGGCTTATTAATCAAAACTGAATCAAATGAAAACCAAAAACCACAGTTCCGTCTTGTTTGATTTACAACAATAGCGATTCCAGCACAGGCGACCCACTGTGAGCCAAAGTCTGTCAGGAAAGCAGTCAAACAGTGCTGCATCTGTCAACATTTGCCAGACATGTGTACAACACAAACCAGTAAAATGTGCTCAACTGAGATGGAGAGTTTGTTCTTTAATCACCCTTAAAGGTTTTTGTGTTTATAAGTCTGGGTTAACAGAAGTGTCACGATTGAATACATTAAAAAAGTAATGGCTTTAAAGGAGACCTATGCAAAATCCAAGTGTTCCTGTATTTTCTACATCACCATGTGTCCCCTCTGTGGAAAGAGATTGTGAAAGTTTCAGGAACAAAGATTCTCTCTTTTTGTCCTGATCCATTTCTATAAAAACCTGTCTGAAAATGAGCTGATCAGATTTTGGCCACTTTATGATGTCATAACGATTGTTTGGCTTGTGTAGCCATTAGCCAATCAGCAACCAAGGTAACCCCCCCCCCCACCTTATCACCTGAATCTCCTCCTAGAGCACCATTGTGTTATTTGTAACCAAATGTCTCTCAGAGGGGCGTGGGGAGGGGCTCCTTATTTTCATCTAAAGTAACAGACAGAGAATCAGCACTTTGGAAACAGGGCTGAAACAGAGGGGTTTATGGGTAATGCTGCAATGATCTGTTTGGTGTTTGGAGCCAAACACTTCAGAGACGTGTTTGTATATATCTCTGACCTATAATATATTGATGAAAAACAGTATCATAGGGGAACTTTAATGTAGATTTTTCTTTAATTTTGGTGCTTTTCTGATCTCCAAATAGCTTTTATTTTCTTAATCAATTGGTCAGGATGCTAAGTCATCTCTAGGCTTGAAACGTATCTTCTTGATGAGCTGATCTATGAAATGGTGTCCAAAAACTGTTGAGAAGTACTTCATTGTATACGCCAATACATTATATGTTAAAAATCATAACAGCATGTAGAGGATAATGTTTCGCATTTTCATCCAATTGAGCTATTAGCTGTCAATGTATTTAAAGGGGCCCTATTAGGCTAAATGTCAGGTTCATGATAGCTCTCTTCACGACACAGACACAGGTCAGTTCTTTAAAACGGGCGTTTTTTTCTTGGACTTTTCATCCTGTAGCCTTCCCTCTTCCGTTACGCCGTGAGAACTACAACACCGAAATGACACGTATACATAGCCAAACATATTAGCATATTGTGCTACACGTATGAATGAAAATAAGAAAATGAAACATAAAACAAATACCTCGTTGGCCGCTTGTCGTGAAAGGAGATTAATTTAGTTCCTTTTCTGTATAACTTTGTCACAGACTTCAGCAGAGCTTCAAACAAAGACGTCAACCCACGTTGAGTTGTACAGTGTAACAGCAAAACACGCAGTACCAGCACATGAACAAACATTAGTTCCTAGGCACAAGAAACACACACGCATATCGGTTTAACATGTAAATCAAACTGTATTAAATCATGCCATATTTAACGATTATAAAATAACATGAAATAAAATATTTATCTAATTGAACTATGACATTAATTGTGTTATTACTTTTAATTAAGGCAACTTCGTTACGTGATTTACAATGATTGTATTGTGTACCTCTACTGTGACATGCTAAGCCCATATTAAATAATCGTTTGAATATATTGACACAAGCTAACACGTTGACCAACTGAGAATAGTAAAGATACTAATACAATACATTGAAAACTTGGACAAGTAATACAAACAACTTTCAGAGGAATTGTGAAAAGTTCCCTTATCAGTAAGACTCAAACATATTGACTTGCTTGCATCATAACGCTCGGTTTAAAAGGACACGGATCAAATCTGTTATCATAGGTGTCGTTTTCTTTGCCAAGCTTTTTTCAGGTTGGAGGACAGAGCAATGATACTACGGCAATTTCACAGAAGCACGGTCGGAGATAGGAGTTTCCACAGCGCAAACAGGCAATAGCAAATACAACCATTTAACCTCTTCAACCAGTCTACCCTGGAGAGGCAAATGGCAAACATGTTCACACACGGCCAGGCAAGCAACCATTGGAGAGCTTACACACAACAGAATTCTTTCACTCTGGCCACGACATTAGGTCAACTGAATCTCATTATTTTCATGCCATTTCTGAGGCAATTATTTTGTGGTGAAATGCTAGATCTCGATTGGTCGGCTCTATTTGTTCCAGGGTTATGGCCATTTCGGAATGTGTGGATCCAAGCAGCATTATGTTCCCCTTGAGGTCTGTGTTTTTTTGTTTGTGTTTGTGAGTGTTTAGAGTTTAGGGAAGGATCCTTATTAGCCGAAAAGCCAGTGCTGAAATCGCTGATGGGAGTAAAGACTTAGGGGTCAAACGTCGAAGAGGACTCTGCTTTTCTTTCAAGTGGTAATTAGAGAGAGATGATCTAAACCAGGCTGAGCAGAGCCAGAAACAATATTGGGAGCTTCACGCTGACCCCTGCCTCTTCCCCAAGCTTCTTATGTAAGCATTTATCTTCAGGGAACCAATTTCAGAAGAGGAAATGTGGCCTTGTAGTGCTGTCAAGCAGGGATGAGACACGGAAAAACAACTTCATTCTGGACTTGAAATGATGGCTGTTAAATGATGCCTATCTCTCATCACTGTAGGTCTTACTGGGATGTGGTTTCAGCTTGATCAGAATGAATAGTTGTAATGTGTTACGTCCTCATGTGCATTATCAGAGTCTCCGTCTCACACATAAAGCAACAATAATGCTCTTTTGTGTCTCTTCAAGGGTCTCTGACTGATTTAAAATATGGCTGGGACTTCAAATATAAAGAAACAGCAAGGAAAATAAATCAAGCAAAAAAAGGATATGGTGGCCACAGATTAGCAGTTATAATGTGAGGGGGTAAAAAAACAAACTATAACCAACACAGAGAGAAGAGATGAGAAAGTATTACTGTGTGCGTAATTGGGACACATATTTTATTCACAGCAGTGAAACATAACGAGAACAAGATGTCGGAATCAAAAGTAGTAATGTGAGTATGGAGTCAGAGACCAGAGGAACAGCGAGTCGTTGTAGTAGTTGTGTTCTGGGTTTTATTGATGTCAAAGTAATATTAGGTGAGTCTTTCAGCAGCAACATTACACATTCATGCATATCATTTCACTTGGATGAAAACATGGGCCATAAAAGTTTCTCAACCCCCAGAGAAACGTACTGCGAAATGCATTTGGTTTACTTTTGAGAACATGAAATACATTTTGTACATTCTGCCTGACTGTTCCGGTCCTAGTGATTACTCCTACTTTGACATGATTATTGATGCATGGCTTAGTGACTCTGACATTAAGTGCATGCATTCCCTGTGAGTATATAGGGGATACAGTGAGAGGTTCACTGCTCTGTTCTGCGAGTTCAAATATTCCAAAGTAATTGCTCAAGTAGCACATGCTGTCAACTATAAAAGCCTTTCATTGTGAGCCCGTATTAACTGTTTCCTGCCTCAGAAGAGTTATTAATAAAAAAAGCTGGTGACCTGGTTGGTACAAGGAGACCCCTGCGGTGCTTTATTTCATTTACAGTATCAGAGTTGACACTGATGAGTGGAGAAATGATTGAAGGTTAAAAGCACGAGGGGAGAAGGTTAAAAACCCTTGTCGTCCTCCTGCTCCAATAATAATCATTTTCCAATTATTTTTTACAAAACACAAAGCTGCCTCTGGATTTAAAAGAATGACTTCAAATCGATAAAGGGCATGTTTATTATAGCAGTAGCTGACACAATCAATAGGCTACCTCTTATCTAAGCAAGACCTTGTATGTACACTGAACAAAAATATAAACGCAACACTTTTGTTTTTGCTCCCATTTTTCATGAGATGAACTCAAAGATCTAAAACATTTTCACAAAATAACCATTTATCTCAAATATTGTTCACAAATCTGAAAAGATCTGTGATAGTGAGCACTTCTCCTTTGCCGAGATAATCCATCCCACCTCACAGGTGTGGCATATCAAGATGCTGATTAGACAGCATGATTATTGCACAGGTGTGCCTTAGGCTGGCCACAATAAAAGGCCACTCTGAAACGTGCAGTTTTGCTTTATTGGGTGGGGTCTGGGGGGGGTCTGGGGGGGTCCGAAAACCAGTCAGTATCTGGTGTGCGGGGTAGGATTAGGATTAGGGGTAGGGTTAGGGTTATGTTGTGAATCTAGTGGCCTGTGTTCGTCGTCCATAACATACGCCTGCCCATACCATAACCCCACCACCACCAGGGGCCACTCAATTCACAACATTACCCTAACCCTAACCATAACCCTACCCCTAACCCTAATCCTACCCCTCACACCTGATACTGACTGGTTTTCGGACCCCCCCAGACCCCCCCCATAAAGCAAAAACGGCACGTTTCAGAGTGGCCTTTATTGTGGCCAGCCTAAGGCACACCTGTGCAATAATCATGCTGTCTAATCAGCATATTGATATGCCACACCTGTGAGGTGGGATGGATTATCTCGGCAAAGGAGAAGTGCTCACTATCACAGATTTGTTCAGATTTGTGAACAATATTTGAGAGAAATGGTTATTTTGTGTATATAGAAAATGTTTTAGATCTTTGAGTTCATCTCATGAAAAATGGGAGCAAAAACAAAAGTGTTGCATTTATATTTGTGTTCAGTGTAAATACTAAAATGTGGATGTTCTGTGCAAATGTTGGTGTCATTTGAGTTACTGTAATTAAGAGAATAGTATAGCATGCTCTAGTATTGGTTTCATTGTTTGTGATATCATTGCATTGAGTTTATAAGCTGTCCAAAGTACAGAAGTCAGTTTAAAAGGATACCAACATCCATTGAGGTTTTGTTGCAATTAAAGTCTTTCCTACATTTGGCAGTTTGGACTGTTTCATTCAGCCTGGAATATGACTCCATTGCTTTAAACTCCCCTCGCAGAGCTCTGATTGGTCAGCAGGCAGTGATTTCACAGAGTTCATCTCTTATCTCTAACATAACCTTCTCCAAGGGAAAAGCGCAATAGGGCCTCTTTGAATAAAACATACCATATTCCACAAATTATAACGTTTTTGGGTGCGTCTACATTTGACCACTGCTGGAAAGTTGCAATAACATGCATTACTACCCCAAGGTTAAATAAAAGACTGATATGTGATATCCAAGATATTCTACATGGCATCAAGGAAAGCTTCATCGCTTTGAGGGACATGCTGCAATACCTCCTCCCTAACCAACACCCACGCATCTAAAAGACAGTCAATCATGTTTAGCTCTGCTATCGTTTGATTTATTTTTAAATCTTCCAAGTCCTGTACTTAGGATGTAAAACCAGGTCCTCCAACACTCAGAATACCATGATCACTTATCCTTAATGGTTTTTCTCACTTGCTTCAGACTTTCACCCGAGTCTTGTCTCAGCACTAATCTGCAGGCAACAGATTAATATCGTTCTCTCACAGTGAAGATATAAGTATTTACCATCATCCTCTAAAATGTTGGAGACATGCCATAACTCAAGCCTGATTTGGCCAATCTGGGAAATATGATTGACTAATAGGGTTAGGGCCTTTCCATTTGAGAAGTTTGGACCTTTAATTACACTGTCTCATCAGGCCAATTAGTCTAAATACCTCAACAGTGTGCCAATGTTTATCATCGTTGCAGGATCTGTCAAATAAGGCAGTTTTTTCACACCATGTATTGTTGGGAAACCTTACACATGTAACACTTCAGTTGGGTCAGTCTATATTTGAAACCCTAAAGCACAATGTGAAGCTGTATCCTCCTTTTATGTTTGTCAAAATATGACGAAACAAACGACACAAAGCAATCAATAGTCTCGACTTCTATTTCATGGGTGACAGAAATGCTGGCTCTCTGCGACAATTGTGTGGAACTGACTGTGCTCAATTTGAGACTGGACCAGAGATGATGGCTGAAGTCAGAGAGAGGCTTGACGCAGCCTTGGCAGGAATATCAAAATCAAAGGTGAGGCAGGCCACCGCAAGTACCACTGATACTGAAGCCAATACAACTCAGTGCTCGCAGCTGGAGACCAGCCAATGCCACAGGGGCCAGCAGGATTAAAAGGTCTCCTGAATGATTGAGAGGGCAAGGTGGGCTCAGCAAAGTGTGTACAATGACACCTGCTGTGTCGCCCTGTATTAACAGTGCTGTGTAATGTTTGTCAGCTCAAACCAATATTATTATAGCTGTGTCGATGCATTACTTTAACAAAATGTTAAGTCTTTTTTCATCTTTCACACCTTTCTGCATTTAATGATGATCTAAGAGATTAAGGGTATGTTTCTGCATTAAGTGAGATTAGAAAACAAGCCTTTTTCCAACTGCTTAATTAAATGACTTTACTATAATCCTTTCACTTTGTCTGAAACGAAAGCCCAGTCTGCTCCGATTGGTTAGCTGGCCGGCTCTTCTGTTATTGGTCAACCGCTCATACATGTCCCGCCCCTTATCCTATCACGTACAAAGTGTTTGGAGCACTAGCCAATAGAAGCGCAAGTGTTACATTATGATGTCGTTATGTTACAGAAGGAAACAAAGGAGTCCAATTGAGGCGTTTCAGGCAGGGGGGGGGGGGGGTGGGAGAGAAACTATGCAGACCATTTATATGTACAACAACCTAGATCACATGCTACAAGAGAATGAAAACCCAAAACGGCATACATTGCCTCTTTAACTGAATGTGAAATAGGCCTACAGTATATTTGAGTCGCAAACTGGCTTCAGACACATCCAGTTAGGGGGGCGCTCAGCCTTTCAGTCCTCCAGTGTTCAATCGTCAGTGTGCATATTCTGCAGAATTAATATAGTGTGTGAATGAAAGTCCTTCTAAAAATGGTCCAATGTTCCGAGTGTTGAATACAGCAGCCCAGTAACTGTATTTCTTTCTTTCCTGTTTCCCGTTCTGTCACCATGCTTTCTCTGTTCTCTTTTATTTTCACTAAATATGTGAAAAGGGTTTTGCATGAATTAGTTTGAAAGGTCTGCTTGACCACATTCAAAACAAGACCTTGTGTCTTTATTTGTATTAATGACTGATCCTCAATGCCGTGCTTCAGTCGTGCAATGCCTGAATGGCATTGGAACCGGGCATGTGAGGGAGAGGCAGTGCGCTTTGTAATTTGAAGTAGACTGTTGTTACAGGGTGAACATTGAACAAAGCAGGGCTGTGTCAAAGTGCGTTATTAATAGAAGAGAATGGAGGTGGAATTATTAATATGACTGAATGTTCACTCTGATCAATGGACATCCAAAACAGTTCTGCTAAACTGTCTCTTGTCACCAGCGATATTTGAGTTTGAGATTGGTGCATTTAAAAGGCACTACATTTCATTCATCCTGACACTGTATTACGCACACTGTGACTCAACGATATGCCTCTGCGGAAGCTTTTAACGTTGGTGCCAATCTTAAATGTGACCGTGTAATTATCTCCGATTCCCCGATAGAGCGAAACCTATACAATTATTGTTCCGCCTTTTGCAAACTAGCCTTTGCACTACATGAAGGTCTACATGTGACCTTACCATGGCATTTTGTACATCCTCTTGGGTCCTACTTAGCAGTGAACCTTTTAAGGCTCTTGACACAATGTTGTGGAATGAAAGGGCTTCGAGACAAACTGGCTGCATAATTAGTTTTGAGGAACACTTTTTGAAGTCTCAAGGGTTTTAATATAATTCCCATGAAAGTGCTATTATCTAACATCGCTTTCACCTTTCTTCTGTGATATGTTCAGAGGAAACAGTAATCATGGGCAAAGGAAAAGATTAGAAGCCACGCTCTGAGGCGCCTGGTCCGCCATCACCTTGATGCATCTCTTTTGCAAACGATTCATCGCCCTTCACCCTTGTTTCAACGATCCTCTTTCCGGATCATTAAAGCACCTTTGGCTTGAACTTTGGTGTGGCACACATCGTCTACAGCACCACCGCCGCCCACTGACCCGCACCTCCGGTATCGAGAAGCCATCCTTCACGTTCTGAAAAAACAACAGCGAACAAATCGCTTCTCCATAGGGAGTAAATTACTCTTTCACAATCAATGCTATTTCCCTCAGATGCGACACATTAGTTACTGCCACTTGGAACCACGGCAGGTTATTTGTCACACAGCTGGTCCGTGTACGCTTTCAGCAAGACTGTACCTCCAGATTGGATTCCCAGTCAAAAGCAAAAAAGAGACCGAATGCGCATTTAAACATTTGAAGGGGGCATGAAGAAGAAACTTACATTACATATTTAGCTAACCACTTCTTAATCTCACAGACAACAGATACATCTCCTTCATGCAGGTGCCTCAGATGTTGAAGACCTCACAAGCATCCCACCTGCAGGTGCAGACTGTGGGTCCAATGCATTCTTCCTGTGATTTGTGTCCTGGATCATCGCAAGTAAAGGCAGTGTTCTTCCCGTTCCTCCACATCAAACTCACTGAAACCAATACAGGAACACTTGGTCTCATTACACCGAGGTGCTGCTCGCTGTTACTTGCCACGCTTAGTTGCCAGCAGACAGAATAATTGGCTGTATCAATTAAGGTCTGCTTGCTGTCTCACCCTCACACTGTGGCACAGTTCAGCGCTCTCAAGGGTGAAGAGAACAAAAGATGTCCGTCCACCTGGATAAAGATACTTTAAGTTTTTTGCAAATTTTGTTTAACTATTGAAAAAAATGTATGTTGAGAAGTTTCTTTTTTTCCCCCTTTAAAAAAAAAAGCACAGTTTAGTTTTTTAATCGAAGCATTAGTTTAAGCCCCTGTCACACTGTCCCGAAATGTACACCAGATGGACACACGAATATGGAATTGTGAATTTCGCACGAAGATGGCCCCGAACCACACACGAAGGCAACATTTACATTACATTTAAGACATACAACTGCAACGAAAGTAACACAAACAATTATGTTAGTACTATGATACTGTACTGATATTTTTAGACTTTAGACTTGAGCACCTGTAAAAGCGCTCTAATAAAAAATGTAATGCATTATTATTATTATTGTTCTTTACTTTATCCGTTTTTATATGTAGAAGATATTAAGTTTTCTCCGTAATGTTGTTTCCATAGCAACAACAACTTCCTGTCAACTCGCCTTCAAAATAATATATTATATCCTTTTCAGTTTCACAGAACACTAATTGGGTTATTTACATAATATGTTTACATGATTTTGTTGTGCAATAAAACAACCCGATGGACACACGATAAAGGAAATGTTCAAATTCGGCCGTGATCGTAGCAACATCGGGACATTCGTGAGGGCATCTTAAGCCTTCGTATGACCGCCGGTGGAGTTTCTCAGGCTCCGGCAGCAACTTCGTGAGCGGTGGCAAAATCTTTGGCATGCCAAAAAATTGCCGAAGGACCTTGAGAAGGTTCATTTTTGTGTTGAATTCGTGTGTCAATGTTGCCCTTCGTAAGGCCATCGTGAGAGCATCTTGTTATCATCGGTGCCATCGGGCATTCGCCCCGATCAGAGTGAGGGCAAATGCCCGATGGCACCGATGATAACACGATTTGACAAGATGCCCTCACGAGTGCCTTACGAAGTTGCCGCTCACAAAGTTGCTGCCGGAGCCTGAGAAACTCCACCGGCGGTCATACGATGGCTTAGATGGCCCGATGTTGTTACGATCAGAGCCGGATTTGAACATTTCCTTTATCGTGTGTCCATCGGGTGTCAATTTCGGGACAGTGTGACACAGGCTTTAAAGAAAATAAAACAGGGTCGTGATAAAATATATGAGAAATAAAGACATGAACCTTTTTTTACTTTCCTTAGGAGATGTTTGCTACTGGGGATAAAAAAGCAATTGCTTTACTTTTCTCTCTTACACTTCTACTTTTGACCTTGAATAGGAATACCTTGGTGATCATCGTGTCTCTTATTCTGAACAATCTACCGTGGCCTGATACAGCTAAAAAAAATAAAGGGCCATAAGCAATTCTTGCTCGGGGAAATATTTGCTGTTATCGGTTTTCTTTCCCGTGTTAGTTAGTAAAACAGAAAGAGGGGGAAGGTTTAGTTTTCGATCAGTGCATCATTTTATCTTAAGTCATCATATTTGAAGATCAGGCAGGAAAATATGTTTTTAACCCACACAACATATGTCGTGGGACCAGCACTTCGAAAGTAGTTTCAGTGGAGGACCTTTTTGATGATATTTATTTTTTATTTTAATTTTTAAATGTATTTATAGAAGGACCATGCATACAAAAACATTAATGTCAGCAAAGAGAAGAGATGCAATATGCCAGATTATAGCTAATAGCTAATTTCCATCTGTGGTCCTCAGACAGGTTCATAACAATCAATCAGTTAAATCAGAATCAATCAATCAATCAGAACAATCAGTTCATAACAAACAATTTCGTATAGTAATTTATTAAAAAAAATCTATTTTGTTCTTTGATCATAAATTATAATTGTAAACAAGCTTTCAAAATAACACAACTGTACATTCAAATAATGGGCTCAAGAACTATGAAAATAGAAGGAATTAAAAACATGTTTTCCTTTAAACTGAGGATGGGCTGGGAAAATATGAATTCCCATGTTCCATATTTCCAACCATTTAATGCACATATTGATAATCTTAGACCTAAGTAGGTTTTAATGAATCATTCATCTTAGAGTGAACAAACAAAGGAACCAGTAAACACAAATGCCCAGCTGATTGCATTTCCTGCATCGTTTAATCACTTCAAAGCAATTATTTTCACGTTCATAGTGTCAGGGTAAGCTGGCAAATCAGTCCAATCATCACACACCGTGGTCGTGTTTGGTAAGAGATGGCGAGAAAACACTGTAAGAGGAAATGTGCGAAACAGTTGACCGTTAGCTAGATCATTTCCAGGATGTCGTCTTAATGTAAATGACCAGCTGAGTGGTGCTATTTTCAACAGTAACACGTCTTTAGTGGGTATAGTCTAGTACTGTGTCATATCCATGAAGCTGCTTCTATTGATTTAACATTATATCTGGATCTGAATCACGCACTGATTGAATAACAGACGGCTAATATTGATTTAATGATGGCTGGAACTCCAAACTCTCTATCCAATCAAAAACAAGGGAGATAAATATGTACCATAACTTACAACATTGACACATGCATGATGTAACAAACAATACTGTATACAACATGTGGTAAGGTTAACTGATATGTTTAAAGAGACCCTTTTATGGTCGTTTTCAGGTTCCTATTTGATTGATTGATCATATCTGATTGGTGAGCTGGCCGGCTCTGTTGTGGTTGGTCCACCACTTATGCTTAGGGGCGGGACATCTCTATCTCAAACAATGTGCTGGAGCGCTAGCCAATTTAAATGCAAGTATTACATAGCGATGTCATCATGTTCCAGAAGTCAATAAAGGAGTCCAATGGCGGCGTCTAAGAGATCGAGTGGGAGAGAAACTCCTTCTGGCGTTGATTTGGGATTTTAGCCTTTGCAGACCATTTACATGCACACAAACCTATATAACACACTACAGGAAAAGGGAAAACCACAGGAATCCTAATAGGTCCTCTGTAAGGGGAAGGCTATAGACGTGCTTGATGAATTTGCAACGTGGCAGTGGCTGGCAAATAATAGTTTTATAGATTTATGGACCTGGGCATTTTTATGGACCTTTGTTTTATGTGAATGGTTTTGTAGAGAGAGCTGATGATGGGCTATGGGCTATGGGTTATCTATGAGCTCAATTTCTGCAAGTTTCCCTTTTCACTTCAGGCGGTCAAAAGGGTAAAATTAGTCTCAGCATAATAAATGGGAAGGCATGGCTAAGTTACCAACCAAAGTAACTACAATGCTCAGAGTGAGGTCAGCAAGGTCTTCGAATAGCACATTTCTTACGATGGATGAAAAAGCAAATGTATGACAAATAAAGGCCACAGAGAGAATATAAAACATGATCCTAATATGTAACATGGAAGGAAATGCAGGTACAATGTAGTGAGTACATCACACCAAACAACAAAGAAATGGTTGATGAAGTCAATGGGTGTTTTTGCGATGGAGACACAAGAGACAACACACACTTTTTGAAGAATGCAGTGAGGTCATAGCAGAGACAGAAATCCTAAGAACGGCTACAGGATTGGATTTGTAGATTTGATTTGTTTTTGATCTGTATTTTTCAAAATTATGTAAATATTTTTATCTTTTTTTAGCATATTGTTTATTATATTATAACTTAGTACTTTTTTTAACGCATGTAAGATATGCAACACTAAGCTGTCTGTGGCTCTTTCCTGCTGTAACGCTGCACATGTCCCCTCCGTGGGACTAATAAAGGTATTCTGATTCTGAAATGATTGCGGTTGTGTGTGTGCAGAGGCTGGGAAATGTGGGGGTGCATAAATCAAGTTACGGAAATAGAATAGTTTGGTCCTGTGTGTAATCGGAAATCATGCAGTTAGTGGAGGCAAAGATGGGGACCGATAGAAATAAGTTTCTCCTTCCTTCTTCCTCCGCTAAAAGCAAACCGGAAAACAAATCATGAGTACATGCCGCGGCTTCCTGTGTCAATTGGGCCACATCCCTCACTGATATGAGATGTTCTCTCACGCATTACTGAGTGGAAGCACCAACAACACCAGTAGGAACAGTGTGCACTAAGTCAAGCAGAGTGTATTGTGTTGTCTTGGCTTACCTGCAAAGGTTAAGAGCCTATGGCATTTGTATGAGAGTAGTCTATTGAAACACACATAATACTATATATTATGTTTGCGGTATATCATCAAAAGGGTACAATTATGATCATGACACGCATGGTGACCTAGGCAACAATCGTAACCTCCTATAATCAAAAGATAATAACAGCCCAAAAAAAAAAGTGTCTTTGACCTTGAACAAGATACTACAATCCAACAGACTCAATTATTGTAAATCAAACCTGATAAGAACATCAGCCAAATGTCAAATGACCATAATCAAAAAACTTGGGACAGGAAGAGCTTATCAACACATCTCATTGGGAAAGAAAAGCTCTTCTGGAGCTCACTGAACTGAGCCATGAAGTGTTTGGCATCTACAACACGCTATAAGACATGCTATAAGATCAGTTTTCAAGTTGTTGCTATATGTGGGTTTCTGTATAATATTCTTGCCATTCTCTTTGTATTTTAGCTAGTAGGGTTATTCATCACTGTGCATCAGATTCTCCCCCATGACTCTCTAACTCTGCGTTTCTTAGTGAACTGGATCTACACTCACTCCATCCACCGTAAGCCATTTCTCGTCACTTACAAGCTTCAATATGTGATGCACAATCAGCTCTAAACCATTACCGGCAACCTTGAGTGAAGCTCAATATTGTAATCTTTCGATAGCGTAGTGCGCCCACATTCCTGCACTTATTCTCGCAATCATTTCAAAAAGAAGAATCTTGCAGCAAGACTAAACCTTGACAAGAGGAAGTTGCTGCACACATTTTGGAAGCAAATCTCAAAGCTGCAAACTCAGCTAAATCTAAACATTTGACATCTTTATTTTTGACCTTGTGACACAAAAACAAAAAGGCATTTCATATTGTTCATTCATTTAGAACACCATGATGTCCTACTTTGTTCAAAGGTCTTGAAGAAGTAATTAGATAGCAATATAAAAGCCATTTCATATTTAGGATTAATGACTTTTGAATGTCCATTAGGGGGACCATTACAACGATGAGCAAAGGGAGTTAATTCCCAGCAACATCTTAATATCACTTCCAGTAATCTATTTGCATTTCTCGTGCCGCTGCGTGACAATGAGTGTGCTTACATCCAACCAAATAACACTTGCAGTTATGCTTCGGTTAGTCTAAGCTATTCAAATAGACCACTATATCTATTTAAACAATGGCATCACAATCATCCCACAGCAAACATAATGTTTAAAGATGGACATCGCAGGACACTCATTCGTTTTGATCTAATTACATGTTATTCAGCTTTTTCCATAATAATATTCAGCATGACTTAATTGCTTGTTTTTATGCTAAATGTAAGCCCTAAACACTTTGACTTTCTGCGATACAATTATAACCCTTCTTTTGTCTTTTATACACAGCAAAGTGTAGATTGCTGCTTGAATCTAAGCATGATCTTCAAGTGTTATACTGCCACCACTGTGCAGCCATACGAAACACAAGTGTTTACTAGAAGTCTGTATCCTTGTTTGTGTGATATTGTTACATTTTGTGTGTGTCTGTGTGTTCAATATAGTTGTAGTGAATTATTCGAGACAATTCTAAAAATGCACTTGTTCCACAAAGCGGCACCCTGTAAATCCTTTTACATGATATAAATATGGCCCTTGCATCCTTTGGAAAGCTGACCTTGGATTCTTGTTTTGCTCTTGGCAGCAAGGATTAGAGGAAATCTTCCACAAACACACATTTAGCTCAGAGATATATGGGCCTATTTTGCCTCGGCTTTATTTAAAAAATGCAAAACGAGGCTACTTTTGAACTGCAATCGTTGGTATTGACAGTAAGGGAAAACACTGTGCAGGGGGCTGATTTGTTTCTTCTTATCAATGTATTTTCATGTTAAAAAGTAGATATAGCTGAAAGGCAAACACATTGACATTCAGTTCTGTGAGAAGAAAGACTTTCCAAAAGTCAAGAGGTGCTTTCACACCGCAGTACTTTTCCCACAAAGGTTCATGAGAACTTAGTTCACACCGGTCCCTGGGGGAGGATTAGGCAAATGAAGCCGCTGACGTCACTTCTTCTTCTGCTTTGGGTTTACTGGCAGGCCGCAAACAACTTCACGGCGAGTACAGTAGGTGGCGGTATGCACCTTAAAGTTGCAATCCGCCAAAATCCAAGGGAAGAAGAAGAAGAAGAAAGACTTCCCTCGTATTAGAGTTAGAGTTGTACTCGCTACAGGGTGTACTTTGAGGGTTTGTGACTCTGCAGACCGTTCACATGCAGAAAAACCTTCATAACACACAAGGGGACGGGTAAGAACCTTTAAGGAAATTCATCAACATCTTGTTTTTTAAAACACTATAAGTAGGGAATGATGTTTTAGTTGTATGTAAACTTTTTAAATACTGTGATCTTCATCACAGTAGAAAACACCTTGAGGTGGGATGTGAAATGGATTAATTGGAATTCAAGACACATGTTCACACCGTACTTTTACTGAAGCCCAAACAGAGCATTTCAGTAGAAGGAATATCACACTTCCTTGGTAGACCATTAGTGGACCCCATGATTAAGCTTTGGGATGTATAATAATCACTGAATCGCTCTTTACTCTGAGCATGAATATGGGAATGCTTTGATTAGCTTTTCACACATTGGTGAGCGGGTTGGACAGCATATCTTAATGTGCTAGAAGTTATCTAAATATATCTAATTGGTAAGGTGTACAGGGACACACCTGGAATGCATTGTATAGAAGTGTTGGGGACCAGCTTTCAACAGTTGGCATATTGCTGAGTTTTAACACCACTGATAAAGGTCCCACGTCATGGCCATTTCTACTGATCATATTTCCATTGTTGAGGTCTGCTAGAATAGATTTGAATTGTGCAATTTTCCAAACTCACATTGGTTTCTCAAACAGCATCTCTGTATAGTATGTGTATTTACTCTCTGTCCTAAACGGCTTGTTGGAGCTCCTGCCCCCCCCCCCCTCCCTGTGAGCCAAGTGTGCTCTGATTGGTCGGGATGTTGCGAGGCTCGCTGCTGCGAGGAGCGGACAGGTTTCCGGGTCGGCGAAACAGCGAGAACAAGCGAAACTCATCCTGAGCACACAAACACTCACAGCCGAAGTAAAAACAATAAGTGTGGCTTGATATTGAGTAATTAAAAGGTTTGTAACGCTGTGAGAATGGGTCTGCGGAGAGCATTTCTCCGCGATCCAACTCGTCTATTACCAGCGTTCAGGGAGCTCTAGTCAAGTCAATGGGACTCCCTGTTAGTTAGCCAAGGGATCCTGGTGTGTGAGGTGCTCCGCGGATTGGTCCATTTGGGCCAATCCGGTCATTTGTTGTTGATTTAGGTGTTGTCACAGAACCCAGGAAGCAAACAATGGAAAAAGAGAAATGTCCAACGAGGCGTTCTGGGGCAGCACAGACAGGTATTTTCTGTGTTAGAGTTGTACTCGCTACAGGGTGTACTTTGAGGGTTTTTGACTCTGGAGACCGTTTACATGCATAAAAACTTTCATAACACACAAGGGGACGGGTAAGAACCGGAGAAGCATGACATGGGCCCTCTAAGACCACTGATCATGTAAGTCTGTTTCCTGCTGTAACTTTCAAGATGTTACTTTACCTTCAATAATGTCAATAGCAGAAATGACAGTAACCCCTTGATAACAGACGGTATGCATCCAAGGAAATCCTGCATTGTGTTGAAGCTCCTCAGCGAGGATACTGCAGTAAATAATGGCAGTCTCGCACATGTAATGCTAAGGCGAGATCATGAATGAAAGGTTTTCATTTGTTACAGAGGTTAGAGTTGAACTTGTCTTTCCTGTGTAGAAGGGCAGACGCGGTGCCTTTGGTAACATGGTCATGTTTTGACAATCCCTTGATATAACCCCAACACTGGAGAGCAGTACTTTATTAAAATCCTCCATATGTCAAGGCAACTGAATAACCATTGGACACAGAGTGATGATGAGTGGGAGGAAAGACTGACACGTCTGAAAAGAAAATGAAACATGAGGGATGTTTTCTCTTGAAATTGATAATATATAAACAGTCAAAAACTCTGACATGTAAGCCTAACTGACATCCACTGGGAAGTGTGTACTTCAAAACGGTGACACTTACTTGCAAAACAACTAGTCTGCGAAGCTGCTTCTAGTGTGTTTCAATGGCAAAAGCCAGAACACCATAATAATGTAGTGTTAGTGAACAAAAACTACACGCTTCGTCTTAACACTCTAACAATGTACTGTATGTTAAAAATGTTACCCTTCTTATTCCTTTTAAGTGCATTGGAGACACTACATGTTCTCCCAGTATTCTGCGAGCATACAGATGCTGAATTGTGTTTGTCCTCAGTCAATTATTTTGTTGCTCTGATTCTGAGATGCCTTCAAAGAGGTCTTGACTTTCTACATCTGAAAAATAAACCATTCAAACTCCACAGGAAATAATAAGAATAATAGTCTAAAATACAACACAACCTAAAAAAAAGTACACTGGCATGCCAAGTAGATAACCCTTTAGTTCAATAGTGATGAATGCTTGGTGGTGGCATTTTCCTTTAATTTACATTTGAACTAATGTACTGTATTAGTTATCAGATCGACAGTTCTGCTTCCTCTTTATTATTCCTTCAAAGTGTGAAAAGTGTACTTTGCAAAAGGTTAGTTCTAATACAATGTGTCATAACAGCTTTGAATGTCAGTCCGGGCAGGTGGCGTGTGGCGCAGTGGGTTGTGCGTTGGTGTTCGGATCAGGTTCAAACCCCACTGCAGTCAGCATGTCGTTGTGTCCCTGAGACACTTCACCCCAAATTGCTCATGTGGGGATTGCCCACGGTATTGAGTATGGAAGTCGCTTTGGATAAAAGCGTATAACAAATAACATGTAATGTAAAAATGTAATAAATATCTTGTTAGGCATTTTGTTCTGAAAGCCCAGACGGAGCTTACATACACTCTTCGACAATACCAATGAATATTCCTGTAGCTTTATCTGATTTTAAATTGTTAGTGCGAAGATATCCTTTGGTGGAATCGGAATATAATTATCTAGAGTTTGACAATTTGTATTGAAATCGAAAGCGGTCCAACCGGAGAGAAACCTTCTCTAATTGGACAAAGAACGATGCACTGCCCTAAAGCACGAGAAACCAATTACGGTGCTGGAAATAAACAGGCGGCTTCAGTCAACCGCTCTTTGAGAAGAAATTCATGAATTCCAGATCATTCAAAAACAGTCAGGGCGTCTAACGAAGTGTACAGATGCATCGTGGTGCATTTGAACATTGACAGGACATCATGTTTGAAATGCAGCTACTGTGATGAAAACAAGAGGCTGGTGGTAACTTTACCAGCTCAGCCTGAAGATGGTGCGATACGTTCGCTTTTCTTCAATAATCTGAAACACATGTCTCGTAAAGTAAAGGGAAGTCAGCCTTAAACAGGGATACACATAACAGCATGGTGACTCACAGCCATTAACCAAATGGCTGGTGGATGTTGTGAATGGAGGTTTTACTTTACATTCCTGCCCCGTCTTGTCGACATGGACGCAGTTTCACGCTGCGGAGAGTGTTCATGATTCAAAGGTCAAGTCGTGGGGGTTTTGTATGCAAGGCTGAGTGCAAGCCATCGAACAAGAAGGTTTCTCATTAGAGCTCTCCGAGAGGTGTCTCTTCATTGTTCTTATGCAAACGAGGAATAATTTTCTGGTGCTGTATATGGCAGTTATTCTGTGAAGTAGAATATATATACACCAGCTTTAGAGATGCGTCATCCTGATGTAGACAAAGAGAGCTGATTGAGCTTCGGCTTCTTTACACTGTTATTGAATATTGTGGGATTACAACTGGTCTTTTATTGATAATTCATTAATTATATGTACAGATTAACATGAACTTGCTTGTTTGAGTGTTTCTGTGCAGAAATTAAGAGGATTACAGCAATTTGAGTGGAGAAGAGTGAGTTTCTGGTGCTCCGAGATGTTTGTAGTGATTTCACCACCAAATTGAAATTGGCCCTAATAATTCAAATCCAATTACAACTTCCAAATTATTATGGGAATTGTAGTACAGAATAGTTGTTGAGATATGCCCAGGACCTCTTACGCAGCGTCCACATGCGTTGAAGCTTGCCGGTGGGCGTGTCTGAAACTCGAACAACAACCAATCACACGAATCTCCGCTCCCCGGACACACAAGCACGCGGCTTGATTGGCTAGAGCTTGTACTGGCATATGATTTGATTGGTGGACGCTTCCGTCGAAGCTTCAAAAGTTGAACATTGCTCATCTTTTGAAGCGAGCAACATGAGCAAAGCGAGCAACGTGAGCAAAGCGAGCAACGTGAGCAAAGCGAAGCGACGGAACCACAATGCAGTGTGGGCCGTTAGCCTCAAACAGTGATAAGTGAGTGAGTTGATGAAGTGGTTTTATGTGATTATTTTCCCAAGTAATTTCATTATTTAATGGTTTGTATTGGAGGCAAGTGACATTGAACAGTTATTTCCCTTTGAGGAACGTCTAAGTCTGTTGGGGAATCATTCTTATTTCTTAGGAACTAACTGTAATAATGACAATTGGCTGAAAACAGATGAGTGAAACACAGACAGAAGGATAACAAAGGTTCTAATGTTCGGACTATTTTTACCTGGAAAAATACTGAAATGTTCCTGTTGACCGTCCATGTTAATCCTGAGGGTGCATCTTGTGTTCATCAATACACAAGATGCACCAATGAAACGCTGCTTATATAATGATGAACTGCACTTTTACAAGGTATACATAAGTCATATAATGAAAGGAAAACACAGTATATATCCCTGTTGATGTGATAAGAGAATCAACATATGCAGCTTTACCTAGAACACATTCATTCTGGCGATATCAGAACCAGGTTTGGCCAAAAAACACAACTTTTCTACCTTATTTGTAATGCAAATAATCATTGTTGTTAAAACACCTGCATAATATTTGGTTACTTAAAGTTAATCTAATTTTGACAAACACAAAACGGTCAGGAGACGTTTACTGTAAATTCACACTCAATCGTCCACAGATTGAGACACCTTATTCAAAATGCTCTATTCAGTCAGAGACATGTTAAGCATAGCCGTTTTCCCTGATGGCACCTTATGGAGGCACTGAAAATACAATAAAAAAAAGCCACTCCACCTCGCCTCGATGTCTCATACATCTTCAGTCATGCGGAAGGCCGTCCGTCAGTTTTACTGCACATCGGCTTCCTCTCAACACAGCATCGATGAGTGATGGCCCTAAGTGCAACTAGATAACTACGGCAGGGGATGATAAAAATGTGAAAACACACATCGTAGACAGGAAATTGGCCATTTTGGAGCAATTGACACAGAGGAGCTGGAGTGATGGCACTTCCTGTAATGTTCATCCCTTCAAAAGTGGAGATGTCTGGACGTCCGCTGGGAGACAGCTACAGTCCACTGGACATATTACTGCAGTACACTAACATAATAGATCTCATAAAACGTGTTTTTTAGCTTTTTCTTCTATTTTAGCTGTCATAGAGTGCAACTAAAGTCATGAAAAAAGTTCAATATCCTGTTGAAGGGATGAACATTCAACACACATGGGCGAGTCAGTGGAAACAAGTTAGGTTTGCTTAAAGGTCCCCTATCATACTGTTTTTCATCACTATATTATAGGTCTCAGATATATACAAACACGTCTCTGAAGTGTTTGCAGATCATTGCAGCATTACCCATAATCCCCTCTGTTTCAGCCCTGCTTCCAAAGTGCTGATTCTCTGTCTGTTACTTTAGATGAAAATAAGGAGCCCCTCCCCACGCCCCTCTGAGAGAGATTTGGGGGGGGGGGGGGGGTTACCTTGGTTCAGTGGTGTAGTGGAGATTTTTTTACTGGGGGGACGCTATTTTAAATTAGGTCATCCCAAACAAGTGCGCACGCGCGCAGTGCACTCACAAAACGGGCAGACAGGTCCACAGAAACTACCGGTATGCTTAGTCTTACTTTACTTACTGTACTGCAAAAAGCAGACGGCGCTGTGCTCAACACACACACAGACTCAAAACCATGGATACACTGGCACATACGTTACATAAACAATGTATAGGCCTAAATTGCATAAACTATAGTATTGCAACTAAGCAGACAGCGCTGCTTTTCTCTCTCTCTCTATCTCCACTTTCAAAATCTATTTAAAACTCATAACAAACAAACAAAATTCCCAAAGTTGTCCTGAAATTAACTTATTAAACAAACAAAACGAAAAATATATATAGCCTACTAATGCAAACATTGAATCTGGACTGGAAATTATTCTGATTAGGCCTAGCCTACATTGCAAATAAGCAGACAGCGCTGCTTTTTTCACACACACACACACACACACACACACACACACACACACACACACACACACACACACACACACACACACACACACACACACACACACACACACACACACACACACACACACACACACACACCTTGCGTTTTGAAGACTGATACATCAGATATGGATGAACAAACTTTGCAGCCCAGTGTCCCAGCTTTGCAGTCTATCCACGGGTATGCCTCTTGTTTCCTCCGCCACATCTCCTCCGTCCATACCTCTGGGAAAGGTGAGCTTGAGCTAGCCAGGGGAGCGTTGCTAGCGCAGCTAACGTGCACGTTAGCTAGCATTATCCACGTCTTTAAGCGGCTCTTCTGATGATGTACTGTAGTAGCTACTAGTAGCAGCTTCACTTGTAGCTTCGGTGCTGCTAGACTCTTTCTTCTTGTGAATTATATTCTTTTTAGAAAAGAAGTCAAGTAAAAAATGTTTAGCGTTCTTGAGGGAAAGAGCTGCCGCAAAATCGGCGGGCGGTAAGCTGGCTCGCCGCGGGGTCACGAGCCTGATGACTAATCATAATTCTTTAAGGAAATCGTTTTTATTTTTTATTATAATTACTGTGAAATGTATTATGTTTTTGTCATTATTACAACAAATACACACTTTCAACTGATAAGACTGGCAATGATTTTATATTTATTAGACTATTACAAAAAAGATCATGCTCCAAATAAGTGGGGGTACGGCGTACCCCCGCGTCCAACGCCCACTACACCACTGCCTTGGTTGCTGATTGGCTAATGGTTACACAAGACAACACATCGTTATGACATCATAAAGTGGCCAAAATCTGATCAGCTCATTTTCAGACAGGTTTTTCTTTTTATATAAATGGATCAGGACAAAAAGAGAGAAAATCTTTTTTCCTGAAACTTTCAGAGTCTCTTTCCACAGAGGGGACACATGTTGATGTAGAAGAGACATGAAGAAGAGGGGACACATGTTGATGTAGAAGAGACATGAAGAAGAGGCGACACATGTTGATGTAGAAGAGACATGAAGAAGAGGGGACACATGTTGATGTAGAAGAGACATGAAGAAGAGGGGACACATGTTGATGTAGAAGAGACATGGAGAAGAGGAGACACATGTTGATGTAGAGGAGACATGAAGAAGAGGGGACACATGTTGATGTAGAAGAGACATGAAGAAGAGGGGACACATGTTGATGTAGAAGAGACATGGAGAAGAGGAGACACATGTTGATGTAGAGGAGACATGAAGAAGAGGGGACACATGTTGATGTAGAGGAGACATGAAGAGGGGACACATGTTGATGTAGAAGAGACATGAAGAAGAGGGGACACATGTTGATGTAGAAGAGACATGAAGAAGAGGGGACACATGTTGATGTAGAGGAGACATGGAGAAGAGGGGACACATGTTGATGTAGAAGAGACATGGAGAAGAGGGGACACATGTTGATGTAGAAGAGACATGGAGAAGAGGGGACACATGTTGATGTAGAAGAGACATGGAGAAGAGGGGACACATGTTGATGTAGAAGAGACATGGAGAAGAGGGGACACATATTGATGTAGAAGAGACATGAAGAAGAGGGGACACATGTTGATGTAGAAGAGACATGGAGAAGAGGGGACACATGTTGATGTAGAAGAGACATGGAGAAGAGGGGACACATGTTGATGGAGAAGAGGGGACACATGTTTATGTAGAGGAGACATGAAGAAGAGAGGACACATGTTGATGTAGAGGAGACATGGAGAAGAGGGGACACATGTTGATGTAGAAGAGACATGGAGAAGAGCGGACACATGTTGATGTAGAAGAGACATGGAGAAGAGGGGACACATGTTGATGTAGAAGAGACATGAAGAAGAGGGGACACATGTTGATGTAGAAGAGACATGGAGAAGAGGGGACACATGTTGATGTAGAAGAGACATGGAGAAGAGGGGACACATGTTGATGGAGAAAAGGGGACACATGTTGATGGAGAAGAGGGGACACATGTTGATGGAGAAGAGGGGACACATGTTGATGTAGAAGAGACATGGAGAAGTGGATTTTGCACAATAGGTGACCTTTAAATGCGACGTGAGGTTATCAGGAGTGGTTAAATTAAAGAGGGCATATGCCTATTCTTTCAGACGGCCCGATACAACACACTACAGGGAAGGGAAAACCATTAAAAACATAAAATGGCCTCTTTGAAAATGGCCTGGTAAATGTGGCAATGAGGAAATGTAAATACCTGCTTTATAAAAAATGGATCGTTGGGACTTAGTGGTTGGTGGAATATGGAACAGACAGGCATTATGCAATATGAGATGATGCAAGTCACCAGTGATCGAGGTTATAATACCTACATCTATAAATATACTTAACCTCTGATCTTCTTCTCATCTGTTCACTTTGGATGTCACATTTGGAATTGAACTGAATGCAAATGATTGATGCTAATGGTGATAAAGCCACAGCACATCACAATCACACCAATTGAATTAAGACTTTTTATTCATCAGTGCACAGTTGTGCTCGAATGCATCATTTAGTATGTTTATCACTACCAGCTTATTCACATGGTAACATTGTATTCTCCCTTCGTCATAGCCAGCAGCCTGTACTGTACACAAGTGGGTGTGAAAATGCTTTCAGTGCTGATTAATAATTCATCTGCGAGTTGTCAGAAAGTGTTACTGGTCTAATTACAGTACCTCTGAAACCAGAGGGTTGCATTGCAGGGGATGCTCTTCTTATTGACCAGCCATGAATACAATGTTCTGCTCTTCATTAGGCAAAGCAACTTAAAAGGCAAATGGAGAAGAAGGTCAGGCACTGCAGCAATCAAAGTCAAAACAACTTAATTCATGTCTTGTTTAGCACATAATGGAATAAATCAAATTGAGCCAGGTAAATGGTGCAGTTTAAATGCAGGGGATAAATTAAAACACTCACTCAATACGAACGAGTGTGAAAAACTAGCTGACAACAGCAAATATGTCAGAGAATTTAGAGAGTCCGACTGCACTTTCACTATCCGACGTGTTTATGATGCGCCAGCGGATGTCATGAATGTGCGTCTGCTGCTGTGGGGAAACTATGGAAATCACAGTTTTCTATACAGCGGACTACAACATGGATGTTTAATAAGAACGAGGGACTGCTGTGAACTCATCTACAGACTCTGCTCCGTGCTCTGAAGCTGCTGCTTTGCTTTATGAACGTGGACAACAGAGAAACATATTCTTCATGACCAAAGTTGGAATTGAAATAAAAAAGGAAAGTGAAACTTATGCTCGTCACCCTCTCCCTCCGGTCCACATTAATACCAATGATCTCAATACGTATGATTGTATGAACTAAAGATCTTAAATCAATACAGATGTATGTATTATAAACGTTAGTCCTTAACATCTACCACTGTGTATATCACCATTCAACAAACTCCACACAGCTCAGTAAAGACTGAAATGTTGACTTTATTTGATCATTTCAGTAAAAACTAACGTTCATATTTCTCTTTTTGATTATAATACTGATGAACGTTCAAAACAAAGCACTTTGGCAACTTACCGTTTTAAAAAGCTTAATAAGCACCGTAACTTTCATGATATCATTTCTCGGTCATAATCGGTTTGTTTCCGTGAACGGCCGACTGTTGAGTGACGGCAAATGCTGCGGCTGCAAGGCATTGTGGGGCAGCATTTTCTCCTCTCCTTTCGTAAAGGGAGGTCCAGTGGTTCCTAAGCTAAAGGAGGTTATAAAGGAAGTTTGAAACCTCCTTTCCTATCATCTAGAGAATTCGAACGGCACTTGTCATGGCTGCCACTGAGGGACTTCCGGGTCATTTCACTCCGTTAGGAAGGTGCCTAAGCTAAATGGACTATTCAACTGCAGCCCCTGTGTCTCAATGAGATTTTACCTGTATAAATAAGGGCTAAAGAAAAAAAAGAAAAAAGCATTAACAACAGATTTCATTCGTTTTTCACTTAATAAAAAATAACGGCAACTAAAGCATTGTTACATATTTATGGTTATGTTTAGTTAAAGCAGTTAAATATTTTAAGGTAAGGATAATGTGTTTTGCTAATGAGTTGCTTTAAACATGACAGTGTGTACATCTATTAACATTTAAATAAAGTTGTACTTGTTCCCTGTTTGAAACTAGATGTCCCTTACCCCTAGATTCCACCGGGTCCGTCTGCGTCCGTCGACGCAACGCAAGGCGATGCAGAGGCACCGGGCAGGAAGTGGACCGGTCAGAGCATCCGGCCCATCCGCAAAATAAACTAATGTTGCAGACCCATCCTTCCGTAGTCTTTCAAGTAGGAGGAGAAATGCCAGCGTTCTCCTCCGGTTTACAGGCACTGTGTAAATTATATATATATAGAATAATTATGATGAATGCATTTTTTACCACTAAAATACGGAAACACATCTTTGATTCATGTCGTTTATAGCTGGGATATTACAATTATTATTAGCTTTGTCTGTACAACGTAGCCTGTCCAGGAAATATGCCCAAATCAACAAAAATTGCGACCCGGCAGGCACGACGCTCCGCTTTTGAAACGCGCCCGGTAGGGTATGACACCGGAGGAGGCCGGACCAAAACCGCGGCGCAGACGGACCCGGTGGAATCGAGGGGTTAACCTATCACATGCAATATGTTGGAGCGATAGCCAATAAAAGTGCATGTGTTACATATGCAGGGCGGTCCCTGGCCAACTTGAGCCCCCACGCACAGTTATATGATGAGGCCCTCTGTTTTGCGAGCGTCGACGGGAGGTGGGGGGGGGGGGGATCGGGGGCGCTAGTGGAGCCTCGCAGCGGCGAAACCGTGCCGCGCCACATTAATTGCGCCACATAAGCGCATAGGTGCGTCTCAGTGGAGGCTCCCTCCACAAGATGAGGCCCCCTCTGCAAGGTGAGGCCCCACGCAGTCTGCATGATCGGCCTGTAGGGAGGGACGGCCCTGTACATATGGGATGTCACGATGTTACAGAAGAAAATAAAGGCTTCAAATGGAGAAACGCCCCCTGGCATGAACTTTGTGATGTTAGCCTTTGCAGACCATTGACATGCACTCCAACCTATAAAAACACACTAACCACAGGCATGATGGAGACCATGTTAAACATGTACTAGCTGCAGTTTTTGAAATGCCTTAAAGAGCACCAAAAGTCATTCTACTGGCGATGCATTCTGGGAGATTCTTTGGTTGGGATGTAGTGATGTTGATACACTAATTAACTCATTTGATATGAGCAGATCAGATGTTATGACTCCCAGTGAGATGAGTAAGTGTTGTTGAGTCTCCAGTGATAAAACCCTCACACTGTTGTATGTGAGAGGGTGTCGTGTTGTTTGTATCATTCCCTCTTTTACTGTGCTCATAGTTGGATTTAAAATGTGTCACAGCCAGCAAAACCAGCTCATTTCAGTGCAGTGAAGTTAGAGACGATGTTAGAATAAAGTAAAATGCCGTGCGCTGCTTGCCGATCAGCGGGACCGTCTCATAATTCGGGTAGAGCAATAATACTCACAGGCAGTAATTGCTGTCCTGCTGATTCCAAAGAGCTGCTCACTGTGCAGATGGTGGGAGGCTGGAGGTGTGAGGTGGGCTACGTCTCCCCGTAATCCACATTCCCCCGCAGCGTTCCCCTTTCACTCGATCAGACACCTGCAAAAACCAAGCAACAGTGGAAACTTAACTCCCAAAAAATAAGATCAGATCAACAGTCAGGCACTTTCTTTGTGCGCATCGTCAAATGTATTGCCGAGTCATTTCTGAAAGTGAAACATGTGCTAAAAAGGTCTCCTATTATACTGTTTGTAATCAATATATGACAGGTCCCAGATATATTCAAACATGTCTCTGAAGTGTTTGGCTCCAAACACCAAACAGATCATTGCAGCATTACCCATAATCCCCTCTGTTTCAGCCCTGCTTCCAAAGTGCTGATTCTCTGTCTGTTACTTTAGATGAAAATAAGGAGCCCCTCCCCACACCCCTCTGAGAGACATTTGGTTACAAAGAACACACTGGTGCTCTAGGAGGAGATTCAGGTGATAAGGTGGGGGGGGGGGGTACCTTGGTTGGTGATTGGCTAATGGTCACACAAGACAACACATCGTTATGACATCACAAAGTGGCCAAAATCTATATAGACAGGTTTCTATAGAAATGGATCAGGACAAAAAGAGAGAGAATCTTTGTTCCTGAAACTTTCAGAGTCTCTTTACACAGAGGGGACACATGTTGATGTAGAAGAGACACGGAGAAGAGGGGACACATGTTGATGTAGAAGAGACATGAAGAAGAGGGGACACATGTTGATGTAGAAGAGACATGAAGAAGAGGGGACACATGTTGATGTAGAAGAGACATGAAGAAGAGGGGACACATGTTGATGTAGAAGAGACATGAAGAAGAGGGGACACATGTTGATGTAGAAGAGACATGAAGAAGAGGGGACACATGTTGATGTAGAAGAGACATGAACAACTGGATTTTAGACAATAGGTCCCCTTTAAGTTAAACTGCAGCATGTAGCGAACTCCTTGTTCAAACAACCACAATCTTATTTCCTATTCTCTATATACAGTAAATACAAATGTTTTAATAATGTATCATCAGATTGTATGTGCATTTAGTTTCTTGTATTTTTGCATTTAAAGCACATCCCTTTTGTTGGAGTAAATTGCTATTTAATTAGTTTCATTAAGTTAAAAGAAATTTAGAGGAAGACCCGTTTCAACGGTTGTTCACTGATCTCAAGAAAGCTTCTACTGAAATAACTTAAATTAACAGTTTTATTGCCTGATTTTTTGAGAAGCTTTTACTAGAGGGGACGCCCTGAACAGCCGTCCGGTCACATTGCCAAGATAATAAAGTCTGAAGATGGATGTCTCTATTAAGGTTTATTGGCCACATGATGTCCAATATTCACTTTTAATGTATTTCTGTTTTGGGCTCTTTGGTCATTAGCTGCTTAATGCTTCAATATGTCAGTCACCGGTTAGTCACTTAATGTGTCTGCTGTCTAATGTGTGGCAGAGTACAGTGGTTATAGGAGATCTATTTACTGGAAGCAAAGGCCTTCTGTGGACAAACACAATGTCAAAGAAAATCGTGAACCAGACATTAAAAAGACTGCTTAGTTAAAGGATATGCAGGGTCAAATAACACTTATCTGTTGCCTCTTCTCTACAAGCGATGACTTTCACATACATGTTATTCAGTTTGAGATATTCATTATAAGATATTTAAAGAATACCTGAATGATATTCCAGAGAGGAGGCAAATGTTGTAAAAAGTCTGGCTATCCAGTGATTTAAACTGATAACTTAAGTAATTCATGGTTTAAATCAAAATTAATGCAACACACAGCCTTCCAACTTACTGCAAGGACATTGTTATTTCAGAGAAGGAATTCACGGAAATAAACTAGGCATACTTAACAAAGTGGAGTCTGCATAAATGTACCTTAGGCTAAAATAAATAATAAAACTTTGAGCATAAAAAAACCAAACATCAGGCATTTACATTTAAAATATGGCCGACCATTTATTTATGAATATATTTACACATGCAGCAACTTCGTGTTAAAGAGAATATTTTTGAAAGGAGCACAACAGTGTGTCTGGGTTTCACATACTGGCTGCCACTAATAACCACATGCTCCATTTCCCTCTCTGCGGGGGACTTACGATTTGAAAAGCACAAAGACACCTTCGGAGGATGCAGATGCCACACTTAATTTGTTCTTTCATTCCAGAAAATAAACAACTTCATGGTGAAATTATTGATATTCACATTAACAATAATTGATTTTGTAAAACAGTATTTTACTCCAGATGCTACGAATACGCTTTGATGACAAGTTGTGTCTGCGATAATGAAAGACGCCGAATAGTAATTATGTGTCATGACTTTTACAACCACAAATATCCGTAATATCATTACACCAGCTGAGCAACATTTATCAGCAAGCGGGGTAAAAGGCTGCGACCATCAAATGGATTTTCAAACATTTGATCTTCCACATTTTGATATGTACACACAGAACTAGCTGATGCATTTAAATCAGAAGGGATGAACTTCCCTTTGATTTCCTGGCTGGGGGAAGTAAGACCTTGGATCCAAAGCAAAGTGCTGGAGCATCTGTGCCTCTGTAACTCGTCTGCACAGTATTTGGCAGTAATGGTCTGGAGACACCTTGTTCATCCTCGGCAAGATGTTCTACATCTCATCTGCCTCATTACTGGCAAAACAATTAATTTCAATTCATGGTATTTGGTTCCAGATTATTTCCAGCATCTTTTCCAGTGTGCGTGTCACGTTGCTGTGTTCGTGACATGATTTGCTTTAAAGATACAGCTGCAAATTCTGAACTAACATTGTACTTGTATACGGTACAGTTATTTTTGAGGCATGTTACACATAATTAATCTAAATAGTTATGGTGGGTACAAAATACCTTTAAAATACATTCAGTTATAGTAGTCATTAATTAAATATCCACTTACTGATACCTGTGGTGGGATTACAAAGCTTGGGAGTCTAATGTTTGTACGTAACCAATGTATTTACAGAGGACAGATTATGCTTATTCTCAGGTTCATATTTCCTGTCTCTAATGTGACATATTTCACCCTCTGTTTGACACCAGAGTCCATTCTGCTCTGATTGGTTAGCTGGCAGACTGATTGGTCCACCACTTAGAGGTGCCCCCCTTTAGCATATCACGTACAATGGGCAGACCAGTTGTATACACAATGACCTATATAACCCACTACAGTAAAGGGAAAAGCCTCAACATAATCCCTACCTGTGAACAAACTACATTGTTGGTAAGCACAGTAAATATTTCTGCAGAATTGTATTGAATCAATAGTGGCAGATAATGAATTGGCTCAAATCCTGGAGTCAAGGGAAAATCAAGTCATGTACTATCTACAGCTGATTTTTTTAACCTAGAATTATGTATTCACCCATGTTTGATTGGAAACGATGTAATCTGATGTGAGGTATTGTGCTATTCCCCCTTTGGAGCCCTCACAGCTGTATTTAAGCATTTAAGACCTTCCTTGCTGAAATAGCAGACATGTTTTGTTTCCCTTTGTTAATACATACTGTAAGGAGTTGCTTGAGGGAAACCAGGAAGTCAACTCCTTTATCAAAACTGCTGCCGGGTATTTTAAGAGTGAAGCAGAGCCTGATAAGGGAATTGTCCCATTGTTTTCTTACTTGAAAACCGTCAACTTGGGTATGCAAAAAGTATTCCTGCCACTCTGTCACATTGACGGGACCTCCGAGAATATCACTCTTACTACGCCCGCTGTGCTACCACAACCACGGCATGCAGAGTAGCAAGCGTTTCACTCTGACGTATGATATTCAAAGGCAGCAAGGACGACTAACTGACATTTTATAAAATTAAGATGAACTTTTATTAATCCCTCATGGGGAAATTATTTCTCTTATTACACCTCGGTAGCACTTGGTCTTTCGGGGACTTGAACTGGTGACCTTCCAGTTCCCAAGCCAAGTCCCTATCGACTTCGCCACCACCGCCCCATGAGTCAGAGTGGATAAGAGGTTTTAGTGAATAGCCGGAAAAAACAACTGTACAACATCAACTACTTCCTTCACAACCTTGGTAGAGTTGCAGGTAAAAGAAGAAACCTATACACACAACTGAGTACTAGGAAAAGAGGAGATTAATCATTCACAAACATCAGCACAACAATTAACACTTAAAATGGACAACAGGGAATCAAACAAAATGGAAACAAGAACTGACGACTTGGATATTTTGTGAAAATTCCACCAGTAATCATGACAGCAAAGTAATTTCAAGGGTACTGTAAGAGAATGAAATAATAAATAGCATAGATGTATGCATAAGTGAATTATGAATCTACAAGAACATTAACCTCAGGGACAAATAAATTAACACTTTCTCAGTGTCTATGTGCTCGTATGATTTTACAATCATCTCCATAAGCAGAAGTATTTGCAACTGATAGCATGGACCTTTTTCTTCCCCCCTGTGTCTGTGACAAAATTAGACTATCTCTCCTTGTGCACATGGATGACTGACTCCTTGGGGCCGGTACCATCTCTGTTGCATCCCCTCCCTCCATCCCAAGGCACAGGCAGAAACATTTCTATTTTCAACAGGATTAGCTCTCACCACAAGGCACCTGAAAAAGCATCACCCGCATGGCACATGCCCCCAGGCTCCCAGCAGTACGTATCATGGCCTCAGTGACTAACAGGGATCCCGGGGAGTTTACCTAACAGTGGCATGCACAGTAGGGAGCACACTTCCAACCTCCATGAGACATCTTTCAACCGCCCCTGTCTCAACCATTAACCACGCAGGATTTTTGAACTATTTTCCAAGCAGTAAATAAATCTGTGGCTGCAAGAGAAAAGTGCACACAGTCCCTTGGCAGTTAACAAACGCCATATGGGCGTTTGTTAACGGGCGAAGTCGATAGGGACTTGACAACTGGAAGGTCACCAGTTCAAGTCCCGGCAAGACCAAGTGCTACCGATTTGTCCCTGAGCAAGGCACCAGGGGCCGTTCAAAATGGCAGCACTAGGATGGGTCAAATGCAGAGAAACATTTTCCCCACAGGGATTAATAAAGTATATATAAATAAAAAAATAAAAATCTAAAATATTTCTCATTTACTTAAAAGTCAAAGTCAACTTTAATGTCAAGCTTACTCAGTTTATGTTTACAGACAGAGGGATCGAAATTACTGTTACGGTGTGTGCAGAAGCAGGACCCAAATGCAGATTAAAGTGTCAAAAATATCTCCTTTATTTCAAGGCTATACTAGAAACGATACGATACGATATTACTTTATTGTCAGATCAAGTCTGAAATTTGACTTACGTCACAGCAGCTCCATGTCCAACATCAACAGACAAATATGCATACACAAATACATGAAACACAAACATTTAACATAACGGCACAATCAGTGAGAGAAAAACATGCTCAAAGAGCCTTCAGCGTGCATTTGGTCTGGGATTTAGCTCTGTATTCACTGTGCGGGACTGACTGATGCACAAGGGAGTGCTTCAGTCTGACTTTATTGAAACAAAGACAGAACAGAACACTCACCGAAGACCAACACGAACCGATAAAGACAGACAGAAAAACCAGAACTTAAATACACACAAGACTAATCACACAAACAAGACACAGGTGAGGAGGGAGGAGAAAACACAGGGACACCAGGTGAACACAATCGGGTCATAAGACACACCAGGGAAACTAACGACAGGGAACCACAGACAGATCGAAAGACAAAACACAACACAGACAGATCTTGACAATTACACTTCCAGCAATCCCGAATATGAAAATACAAGTATACAAAAGGATTGGTTCAGTATCCCATTTTAATAAAAAAATGCTAGACTTATTTCAGAGCAGCAAAATAAATAAATAAACAAACAAAAAGTTGTTAAGATGACAGCTATGAGTGTGTGTCTAATTCCTATGTCATTTTACAAGAAACACATATATGTGTTGTTCATGATAGTGATAGTAATCCCTGTTCCAGTTCCTCTTATCTTCATTTGGGGATAAACTTTCTGTCAGTTTGTTTGCATTAAACACATAATCGGGCCTCTGTAATCCTCGACTAAAACTTCCTCAAACAAGGGATGAAAATCACTTTGAAAGACATTTTGTATATTTAAAAAAGTCAGCAAGTATCAGATATTACAAGCATAGATATTCTGCAGAAGGAATTCAAATGATTTACCTCCCTCACAACAATTAACAGCGTTAACAATGGCTTGGAGGTGCCTCAGAGCGAGACACTTAACCCTAACTGCACCACAGGGACTGCTCACTGACCTGGAGTATACACGGCTATTACACACTCACGCTCCAAGGCAGGAAGTGTTTTAACTGATTGAGTAGGTTGGTGTATTTTGAAAATAAAAAGTGAGTGATAAACCTTCACTAACATAATAAAAAAAAAATACAAGTGGATAATCAGCAGCTGGATGATCTGATAAACCCTGGAAGTACTATTTCATAGGTAAATAAACACATCTGGAGACATTTCACTGAATTCTTTCATACACATTTTCAGGTCTTCATTTAGTGAATAAAACATATCCCAATAACTGTATCGGTCTTTATAATCACTGTATCAATAATAACTTAAAGGTGGGGTAGGTAGGTTTGAGAAACCGGCTCGAGATACACTTTTTGTTATATTCCATGGAATGCTCTTAGCATCCTGATAGCAATGAATATCTGAAGTCTTTGACAAAAAATCCATAAAAAATGGAATCTGTGGAAGCCGTGGAAGCCGTGGCGCTGTAAAAAGCACGACCAATCATCTGAGCCGGCCCCGGCTAAAGTAACTGGATGGCCTACCTGCCTGCAGCCTTCTATCTGTGCACAAACTTATCTCGTGCCCTCATTGGTCATGTGCGCGTTCGTGTGTGTTGGAGGAGGGGCTCTGTGAGGAAGTGGCAGATTTTCTCCGGTTGTGTATTTTCTAATTCTAGCGCACTCGAGCTGGTTTTCTCCGAAATTACCTACCCCACCTTTAAGACAGGGGTGGAGTTTCCATAAATTAAAGAAAACAATACAATGAATATTATTTTAAAATTGAATTCCACTAAAAGAGATAGCCAGGCAGTCTGGCCCTTGTTTTCATTCTTCAGGGAGTTAGATGAGAAAATAAAAGCATTCTCAAATTAAATATCCCATATAACTGAAGCCAAGGGAGCTAGCTTGGCTTAGCTTAGCTTAGTATACTGGACAAAGAGTAAAACAACTAAGCTGTATCTAAAGGTAAACAATCAGCCTACCATCAATTCTAAGCTCACCAATCAATATGTGTTATCTTTGTTTTCATGCCTCGGGTATGTGAGCCATTTCCAGTCTTTATGCTATGCTAACTTCCCCTGGCTAGTGGCCGTACATCTACGTACAGATATGAGAATTGATTTTCCTCATCTTCTACAATTGTCGTTAGTTATTTGTCTGTGTGCAACAACACAGCATTTTATATAACACATGTATGGCCATAGCATGAGAGAAAATAAGAACTACAAATCAATTTAAGTCTACTATCATTTCAAAGCATATATTGCCTCTACTGTATATCTCAAATACTACACTGAACAAAAAATATAAATGCAACACTTTTGTTTTTGCTCCCATTTTTCATGAGATGAATTCACAGATCTAAAACATTTTCCATATACACAAAATAACCATTTTCTCTCAAATATTGTTCACAAATCTGAAGAAATCTGTGATAGTGAGCACTTCTCCTTTGCCGAGATAATCCATCCCACCTCACAGGTGGGGCATATCAAGATGGACAGCATGATTATTGCACAGGTGCGCCTTAGGCTGGCCACAATAAAAGGCCACTCTGAAACGTGCATTTTTTCTTTATTGGGGGGGTCTGGGGGGGTCCGAAAACCAGTCAGTATCTGGTGTGAGGGGTAGGGTGAGGGTGAGGGTTAGGGTAATGTTGTGAATCGAGTGGCCCATGGTGGTGGTGGGGTTATGGTATGGGCAGGCGTATGTTATGGACGACGAATCCAGGCCACTCGATTCACAACATTACCCTAACCCTTTTCTCATGTACTTTGGATTTTAAATTACCATCATGCTGACCTTTGAGGGTGAACAGTGTAAAACTCCTATGCATAATCCTCCACCGCTACATAGGTGTACATCAGCTGTTAAGAGGGCTTTATCGTAGATATGTGTCAGGCCACTACTTCATTTTATCCAATGCACTTTCCTATCCTCAAACAATTATTCTGCTTCTATCTCATCAGCGCTAGTTCACTTCCCAGACTTTCAGTATAAATTGTATTACTGAGTCTATTCTCCATAATTCCCCACAGGATTATAATTATTCCCATTATCTATTTAAAATCCCATTGTAGCCTTTCAAAGGTTAAAGTACAGCATATTGAAGCATATCCAGAGTTAACCTATTCCACTATAGACTTAAAAAAGCAGAACATTATTGTAAAACCATATGAATATTTTTAGATGTATTTTATGCATTTTATTTGTCGTTATCAGACAAGGGAAAGAGTAACTACGTTTACATTCTAATGGATGTGACAAATACCACAATTCTGATATATGACATACTGTATGTAGAGGTTTAAGATCCGTAATATGTATTATATGGTGCAGTTTAAAATAACTGCATTGGTTTTCAAGAGTCTATCAAAGATGACCAATGCATGATTTATTGGAGCAATTTAGTAATTTGAGCATACATTTGAAAGCAACATTTCAGCACAATTATCAAAGTAATATTCTGCATAAATGTTCTGTTATCTCGACTAAAATTTAAATGTATTTACAAAGTTGTGTTTTTCTTGTGTCCAGCTTGATTTATGATGCTCATAATAAACCATTTCTATGCAGGAGCTCTTTGTGACAACGGAGAAGATAAATAACACACAACAAGCAGTACAATGCTAATTTGATTTCCCCATGAGGGTCCATGTGCTGATGATGCAGCGTGACAGTCACCTAAACTGGCCAATCAATGAGTTACTAATCGGTACATATCACTTCCTCTCTCACAGCTCAGTGTGAACACAACTGACTAAAAATAGGTATGAACTAAAACAGTTGCAGTTGTGTCTGTAAGGGCAACAGTCTTATGGTCTGACAGGTATTAAAAACAGAGCCATTTTATTTGACTTCCCCATTTTATAACCTATCCTTCTTCCATGTATTCCCAGCCAACAACTTGAGGAGATTGGCTATGTATGTAGTGCTAGTCAAGCTCAAAAACACAATCAAAATAACCACAGTCAGCGTCCCACGAGGTGACCAAAAACCTTTTGACATGCAAAAGCAATCAAGTGCTCCCCGAGCCATTGTTTTCACGGTTCAGAAACCCCGTCCCCCGTCTCATTCCTCCGTAAGGAATCTGAATGAATTGTAATGACTTAATTTAAAAGAGAAACACAATCAAGGTAGTTAGAGGAACCTAGACAAAGTGTTGATGTCAGGGTGTAAGTCATTAGAGTAGGGGTAAGATGGCGGCGGTCACGTTATTTTCCAGCTGTAATTGGAGGGCAGCAGTTTAACTGGGGCAGATGAAAGAGTTGTCCAGGGAGCTCCGCAGGTCCACTTTAATTAACGAATAAGCAATTAATCAATTGCTAATTTGTGAGGGGCAATTAACACAAAATGCGTAAATCTGATCTTAATTGTGCTGTTGTTTGTTTTTGGGTGTGCGCTGTGCCTTTCCAGGTTTCACCCAGCAGCCACTGAAAGGTCCAGAGGTGATTAGATCCATTACCATATGTTCTGGTGATTTCAGCACACAATGAGACATTTGAGCTCTGTCATGACTCACCATTTGCACCGCTCCATGCCAATTTCGAAGTAATCCATCAAATAATTTGCTTCACACGAGCAAATTAATCTTAAATGTATAATTATAATATCGTTAATAGGCTGTGTGTCCCTGAAAATGATGCCTAAATGATTTCACAAATCATTCCGTCCAAAGGTGTTTAGAAAAAGAAAAAGCTGCAATGCAGAATCCACTGCGTCTCTCATCAAAGAACAGTTAATTGTGTTAATGTTGTCCCTTTACACATAAACAGACACACTTATGGGTCATCATATTGAATAACCCCAAGATATTGTTTTCTATATGATTTAACAGATAGAATCAAATGGGACACAACATGTCGGTGTCTCCTAACCCTCAGCAATAATGCAATAATTAAGAAAAAAACAACCCACCTTTTTAATTTAATAAGATAATGTTTTATAGTCATTTTGAAGCAGTGAAGTATATATGCAGGTTCATTTAAATTGCCAGACATAGTTTTTTATTATATGATTTCTTCGTTTTATTAAATTGAGTGAAGAATCGAGTAACCCTTGACCATGGATTTCTTTGTTCCAATGCTCACAATACAGTATCACTCAAAGTTTCCAAGGCAAAGGAAACAGCCACCTGTACCTTTTGTCTTGATACATAAATACTTGAGTGGCAAATTCGAAGATAATTTATTTGTCTAAAATGATATTGAACGTACAGTACAATGGCTGAGTATTGACTCATAACTGCAGGACCTCAGCCAGACATTTCAGTAGAGTCTGCCCTGTAAGCAGATGCAACTTATTTCCTGTTTTAATTTTCCTAATGGGTGTCTGGCTCACAATACAATTGTGAAATAGTTCTCTCGCTTACTGTAATTGCAGTCCTGGGTGGCTTATTTATGTATAAATGCAATTACAGTATGAAGAAAAGTGTATTGACAGGAACAAGCTGCTGAACTTTTTAACTTCCTAAGCATATTTCTAAGGGAATACCATTCTTAAAGTGGCCATAAAAGCACCAGCATCTCTTTGTAGGCGAATGCCCGATGGCACCGATGATAACAAGATGCCCTCACGATGGCCTTACGAAGGGCAACATTGACACACGAATTCAACACAAAAATGAACCTTCGCAAGGTCCATTCGGCTATTTGTTGGCATGCCAAAGATTTTGCCACCGCTCCCGAAGTTGCTGCCGGAGCCTGAGGAACTCCGCCAGCGGTCATACGATGGCTTAAGATGCCCTCACGAATGTCCCGATGTTGCTACGATCACAGCCGAATTTGAACATTTCCTTTATCGTGTGTCCATCGGGTTGTTTTATTGCACAACAAAATCATGTAAACATATTATGTAACCCAATTTGTGTTCTGTGAAACTAAAAAGGATATAATATATTATTTTGAAGGACAGTTGACAGGAAGTTGTTGTTGTTATGGAAACAACATTACGGAGAAAACGTAATTTTCTACATATAAAGACGGATAAAGTAAAGAACAAAGTCTGAAGATATCAGTACAGTATCATAGTACTGTAACATAATTGTTTTTGGTACTTTCGTTGCAGTTGTATGTCTTAAATGTAATGTAAATGTTGCCTTCGTGTGTGGTTCGGGGCCATCTTCGTGCGAAATTCACAATTCCATATTCGTGTGTCCATCCGGTGTCAATTTCGGGACAGTGTGACAGGGGCTTAAGGGAGTGAGCTAAGAGGAATAACCCGTTTTTGGGAACATGTTCAACCTAAACATTACTGCACATTTAAATTGCACGGTATATCTACTAATTCATGCATATCCACTGCACACTCATGCTCAGAACGGTTTGGTGACTGTCTTGAAAGAAGAACCATGTGTAGTTCATGTCGACCTGCATGAATATTAATGACGATCATTACTCATTATAATGCTGGGCCATTATAGCGAACCTACAGTAACCCCTGCTGCCCTCGAGTTGCAAAGCTGCAGGATTTGCAACCTTGGGATCAGATAAATCTCCTCATGATATTGAATGTGGACACTTTATATTATATGAAGACCAAGATACCACAGCCAAAGTAGAATAACCTGATAAAATAGAGCATACATTTACAACCTTGATCTAAAGACTGATAGGCTATATGGCAGGTATGAAATTTAGATAGCAAACACAACAGCAATGGCTATCAACAAAATCACTTCACCTTGAGCATGTGTCTTTGTAGACAAGACGTGATTCATTCCCAGCATCATAACAGCTGCTTTTATCTACATCACAAGCCCTGACTGCAGCAGAATCATATCACCGTGAAGCATGCTGTGCTGTATCTGATGGCCAGATGTTGCTGTGTTTCAGAAAACACAGAGAACCTCACCTTGAACCATCATCATCAAAAAGGTCAGGAACATACATTCTGCTTTGTGCTGACTCAGTATCACTCCATCACTAATACCAGTGGTGGCTTCTGCTGTCCTCCCTCCAGACTGCTCACCAGGCCATTATGTGGGAAGAATACCCACATCACGCTCTTCCTCTTCTGTGTAAACAATCGCTAATTATGCAGTGGCACATGTAGCCCTTAATAATGACTTCCTTGTGACACCATGTCCCAAGACACGCTTACTGTAGTATTATCTCACTGATGCTTAGGAAAGTATTGATATTACTACTGGAGCCTGATACCATATTCACCACATGGCACATAGTCAAATGTATACCCCTAAACATTTAATTCCCACATGGATCGAGGAGTGGTCCATTGAAGAGAAAGAACGGAAGAAAGAGGTGAATTCTGGAGCAGCAGATGGTCTGAAATTACTTGAGATTTTGCTGTGAAACGACTTTAAATGAGTCAAGCTCATCCCATCAGCAAATGAGACAAAGTGCAATGGAGTTTTGTTTTTTGTTAGGGTTTTTAAGGTTAATGGTGAATGTACATTTGCGATTCCGTAAGACTTCCAACTCCTCGCTGTCTGGGGCTCAGAAGTAGAAAGGGTCTGTATTTATTATGGATGTAAGATCATAAAATGCTGACACACTTTGTTGCCGTCAGCCTTTCACAGTGGTTGAAGTCTTTTCAAATTGAGACGAGTAAGGAAAACCTTATTTCGGCGGAAAAATAATGGCACTCTTCTGGGTAAATGATAAGGAATGCAATTCAGCCATGGAGTGTATAGTTGTACTTTATATCTCAAAATGCATTGCTATTGTATCTGTGCGAATAAGCAGACATTACATGATGTAGCAGATGGTCGAAAGTGATTTATAGACACTTAGTATTCCACCATTTTCCATCTTGGGGTCCAGTCCCATCCAAAGGGTCACACGATATATCTTAAAGGAATGGTATGCTCATGACACTCATTTTTTAAAAATTATCATCCGATCAAACAGACCAGTCTCTGCCAGTCTCTCTTTTTTTTTTTCCGTAATCCACATTCCCCCGCAGCGTTCCCCTTTCACTCGATCAGACACCTGCAAAAACCAAGCAACAGTGGAAACTTAACTCCCAAAAAATAAGATCAGATCAACAGTCAGGCATTTCTTTGTGCGCATCGTCAAATGTATTGCCGAGTCATTTCTGAAAGTGAAACATGTGCTAAAAAGGTCTCCTATTATACTGTTGTAATCAATATATGACAGGTCCCAGATATATTCAAACATGTCTCTGAAGTGTTTGGCTAAACACCAAACAGATCATTGCAGCATTACCCATAATCCCCTCTGTTTCAGCCCTGCTTCCAAAGTGCTGATTCTCTGTCTGTTACTTTAGATGAAAATAAGGAGCCCCTCCCCACACCCCTCTGAGAGACATTTGGTTAAAGAACACACTGGTGCTCTAGGAGGAGATTCAGGTGATAAGGTGGGGGGGGGGGTACCTTGGTTGGTGATTGGCTAATGGTCACACAAGACAACACATCGTTATGACATCACAAAGTGGCCAAAATCTATATAGACAGGTTTCTATAGAAATGGATCAGGACAAAAAGAGAGAGAATCTTTGTTCCTGAAACTTTCAGAGTCTCTTTACACAGAGGGGACACATGTTGATGTAGAAGAGACACGGAGAAGAGGGGACACATGTTGATGTAGAAGAGACATGAAGAAGAGGGGACACATGTTGATGTAGAAGAGACATGAAGAAGAGGGGACACATGTTGATGTAGAAGAGACATGAAGAAGAGGGGACACATGTTGATGTAGAAGAGACATGAAGAAGAGGGGACACATGTTGATGTAGAAGAGACATGAAGAAGAGGGGACACATGTTGATGTAGAAGAGACATGAACAACTGGATTTTAGACAATAGGTCCCCTTTAAGTTAAACTGCAGCATGTAGCGAACTCCTTGTTCAAACAACCACAATCTTATTTCCTATTCTCTATATACAGTAAATACAAATGTTTTAATAATGTATCATCAGATTGTATGTGCATTTAGTTTCTTGTATTTTTGCATTTAAAGCACATCCCTTTTGTTGGAGTAAATTGCTATTTAATTAGTTTCATTAAGTTAAAAGAAATTTAGAGGAAGACCCGTTTCAACGGTTGTTCACTGATCTCAAGAAAGCTTCTACTGAAATAACTTAAATTAACAGTTTTATTGCCTGATTTTTGAGAAGCTTTTACTAGAGGGGACGCCCTGAACAGCCGTCCGGTCACATTGCCAAGATAATAAAGTCTGAAGATGGATGTCTCTATTAAGGTTTATTGGCCACATGATGTCCAATATTCACTTTTAATGTATTTCTGTTTTGGGCTCTTTGGTCATTAGCTGCTTAATGCTTCAATATGTCAGTCACCGGTTAGTCACTTAATGTGTCTGCTGTCTAATGTGTGGCAGAGTACAGTGGTTATAGGAGATCTATTTACTGGAAGCAAAGGCCTTCTGTGGACAAACACAATGTCAAAGAAAATCGTGAACCAGACATTAAAAAGACTGCTTAGTTAAAGGATATGCAGGGTCAAATAACACTTATCTGTTGCCTCTTCTCTACAAGCGATGACTTTCACATACATGTTATTCAGTTTGAGATATTCATTATAAGATATTTAAAGAATACCTGAATGATATTCCAGAGAGGAGGCAAATGTTGTAAAAAGTCTGGCTATCCAGTGATTTAAACTGATAACTTAAGTAATTCATGGTTTAAATCAAAATTAATGCAACACACAGCCTTCCAACTTACTGCAAGGACATTGTTATTTCAGAGAAGGAATTCACGGAAATAAACTAGGCATACTTAACAAAGTGGAGTCTGCATAAATGTATAGGCTAAATAAAAAATAAAACTTTGAGCATAAAAAACCAAACATCAGGCATTTAAAATATGGCCGACCATTTATTTATGAATATATTTACACATGCAGCAACTTCGTGTTAAAGAGAATATTTTTGAAAGGAGCACAACAGTGTGTCTGGGTTTCACATACTGGCTGCCACTAATAACCACATGCTCCATTTCCCTCTCTGCGGGGGACTTACGATTTGAAAAGCACAAAGACACCTTCGGAGGATGCAGATGCCACACTTAATTTGTTCTTTCATTCCAGAAAATAAACAACTTCATGGTGAAATTATTGATATTCACATTAACAATAATTGATTTTGTAAAACAGTATTTTACTCCAGATGCTACGAATACGCTTTGATGACAAGTTGTGTCTGCGATAATGAAAGACGCCGAATAGTAATTATGTGTCATGACTTTTACAACCACAAATATCCGTAATATCATTACACCAGCTGAGCAACATTTATCAAGCAAGGGGGTAAAAGGCTGCGACCATCAAATGGATTTTCAAACATTTGATCTTCCACATTTTGATATGTACACACAGAACTAGCTGATGCATTTAAATCAGAAGGGATGAACTTCCCTTTGATTCCTGGCTGGGGGAAGTAAGACCTTGGATCCAAAGCAAAGTGCTGGAGCATCTGTGCCTCTGTAACTCGTCTGCACAGTATTTGGCAGTAATGGTCTGGAGACACCTTGTTCATCCTCGGCAAGATGTTCTACATCTCATCTGCCTCATTACTGGCAAAACAATTAATTTCAATTCATGGTATTTGGTTCCAGATTATTTCCAGCATCTTTTCCAGTGTGCGTGTCACGTTGCTGTGTTCGTGACATGATTTGCTTTAAAGATACAGCTGCAAATTCTGAACTAACATTGTACTTGTATACGGTACAGTTATTTTTGAGGCATGTTACACATAATTAATCTAAATAGTTATGGTGGGTACAAAATACCTTTAAAATACATTCAGTTATAGTAGTCATTAATTAAATATCCACTTACTGATACCTGTGGTGGGATTACAAAGCTTGGGAGTCTAATGTTTGTACGTAACCAATGTATTTACAGAGGACAGATTATGGCTTATTCTCAGGTTCATATTTCCTGTCTCTAATGTGACATATTTCACCCTCTGTTTGACACCAGAGTCCATTCTGCTCTGATTGGTTAGCTGGCAGACTGATTGGTCCACCACTTAGAGGTGCCCCCCTTTAGCATATCACGTACAATGGGCAGACCAGTTGTATACACAATGACCTATATAACCCACTACAGTAAAGGGAAAAGCCTCAACATAATCCCTACCTGTGAACAAACTACATTGTTGGTAAGCACAGTAATATTCTGCAGAATTGTATTGAATCAATAGTGGCAGATAATGAATTGGCTCAAATCCTGGAGTCAAGGGAAAATCAAGTCATGTACTATCTACAGCTGATTTTTTTACCTAGAATTATGTATTCACCCATGTTTGATTGGAAACGATGTAATCTGATGTGAGGTATTGTGCTATTCCCCCTTTGGAGCCCTCACAGCTGTATTTAAGCATTTAAGACCTTCCTTGCTGAAATAGCAGACATGTTTTGTTTCCCTTTGTTAATACATACTGTAAGGAGTTGCTTGAGGGAAACCAGGAAGTCAACTCCCTTTATCAAACTGCTGCCGGGTATTTTAAGAGTGAAGCAGAGCCTGATAAGGGAATTGTCCCATTGTTTTCTTACTTGAAAACCGTCAACTTGGGTATGCAAAAAGTATTCCTGCCACTCTGTCACATTGACGGGACCTCCGAGAATATCACTCTTACTACGCCCGCTGTGCTACCACAACCACGGCATGCAGAGTAGCAAGCGTTTCACTCTGACGTATGATATTCAAGGCAGCAAGGACGACTAACTGACATTTTATAAATTAAGATGAACTTTTATTAATCCCTCATGGGGAAATTATTTCTCTTATTACACCTCGGTAGCACTTGGTCTTCGGGGACTTGAACTGGTGACCTTCCAGTTCCCAAGCCAAGTCCCTATCGACTTCGCCACCACCGCCCCATGAGTCAGAGTGGATAAGAGGTTTTAGTGAATAGCCGGAAAAAACAACTGTACAACATCAACTACTTCCTTCACAACCTTGGTAGAGTTGCAGGTAAAAGAAGAAACCTATACACACAACTGAGTACTAGGAAAAGAGGAGATTAATCATTCACAAACATCAGCACAACAATTAACACTTAAAATGGACAACAGGGAATCAAACAAAATGGAAAACAAGAACTGACGACTTGGATATTTTGTGAAAATTCCACCAGTAATCATGACAGAAAAGTAATTTCAAGGGTACTGTAAGAGAATGAAATAATAAATAGCATAGATGTATGCATAAGTGAATTATGAATCTACAAGAACATTAACCTCAGGGACAAATAAATTAACACTTTCTCAGTGTCTATGTGCTCGTATGATTTTACAATCATCTCCATAAGCAGAAGTATTTGCAACTGATAGCATGGGACCTTTTTCTTCCCCCCTGTGTCTGTGACAAAATTAGACTATCTCTCCTTGTGCACATGGATGACTGACTCCTTGGGGCCGGTACCATCTCTGTTGCATCCCCTCCCTCCATCCCAAGGCACAGGCAGAAAACATTTCTATTTTCAACAGGATTAGCTCTCACCACAAGGCACCTGAAAAAGCATCACCCGCATGGCACATGCCCCCAGGCTCCCAGCAGTACGTATCATGGCCTCAGTGACTAACAGGGATCCCGGGGAGTTTACCTAACAGTGGCATGCACAGTAGGGAGCACACTTCCAACCTCCATGAGACATCTTTCAACCGCCCCTGTCTCAACCATTAACCACGCAGGATTTTTGAACTATTTTCCAAGCAGTAAATAAATCTGTGGCTGCAAGAGAAAAGTGCACACAGTCCCTTGGCAGTTAACAAACGCCATATGGGCGTTTGTTAACGGGCGAAGTCGATAGGGACTTGACAACTGGAAGGTCACCAGTTCAAGTCCCGGCAAGACCAAGTGCTACCGATTTGTCCCTGAGCAAGGCACCAGGCGCCGTTCAAAATGGCAGCACTAGGATGGGTCAAATGCAGAGAAACATTTTCCCCACAGGGATTAATAAAGTATATATAAATAAAAAAATAAAAATCTAAAATATTTCTCATTTACTTAAAAGTCAAAGTCAACTTAATGTCAAGCTTACTCAGTTTATGTTTACAGACAGAGGGATCGAAATTACTGTTACGGTGTGTGCAGAAGCAGGACCCAAATGCAGATTAAAGTGTCAAAAATATCTCCTTTATTTCAAGGCTATACTAGAAACGATACGATACGATATTACTTTATTGTCAGATCAAGTCTGAAATTTGACTTACGTCACAGCAGCTCCATGTCCAACATCAACAGACAAATATGCATACACAAATACATGAAACACAAACATTTAACATAACGGCACAATCAGTGAGAGAAAAACATGCTCAAAGAGCCTTCAGCGTGCATTTGGTCTGGGATTTAGCTCTGTATTCACTGTGCGGACTGACTGATGCACAAGGGAGTGCTTCAGTCTGACTTTATTGAAACAAAGACAGAACAGAACACTCACCGAAGACCAACACGAACCGATAAAGACAGACAGAAAAACCAGAACTTAAATACACACAAGACTAATCACACAAACAAGACACAGGTGAGGAGGGAGGAGAAAACACAGGGACACCAGGTGAACACAATCGGGTCATAAGACACACCAGGGAAACTAACGACAGGGAACCACAGACAGATCGAAAGACAAAACACAACACAGACAGATCTTGACAATTACACTTCCAGCAATCCCGAATATGAAAATACAAGTATACAAAAGGATTGGTTCAGTATCCCATTTTAATAAAAAAATGCTAGACTTATTTCAGAGCAGCAAAATAAATAAATAAACAAACAAAAAAGTTGTTAAGATGACAGCTATGAGTGTGTGTCTAATTCCTATGTCATTTTACAAGAAACACATATATTGTGTTGTTCATGATAGTGATAGTAATCCCTGTTCCAGTTCCTCTTATCTTCATTTGGGGATAAACTTTCTGTCAGTTTGTTTGCATTAAACACATAATCGGGCCTCTGTAATCCTCGACTAAAACTTCCTCAAACAAGGGATGAAAATCACTTTGAAAGACATTTGTATATTTAAAAAAGTCAGCAAGTATCAGATATTACAAGCATAGATATTCTGCAGAAGGAATTCAAATGATTTACCTCCCTCACAACAATTAACAGCGTTAACAATGGCTTGGAGGTGCCTCAGAGCGAGACACTTAACCCTAACTGCACCACAGGGACTGCTCACTGACCTGGAGTATACACGGCTATTACACACTCACGCTCCAAGGCAGGAAGTGTTTTAACTGATTGAGTAGGTTGGTGTATTTGAAAATAAAAAGTGAGTGATAAACCTTCACTAACATAATAAAAAAAAAATACAAGTGGATAATCAGCAGCTGGATGATCTGATAAACCCTGGAAGTACTATTTCATAGGTAAATAAACACATCTGGAGACATTTCACTGAATTCTTTCATACACATTTTCAGGTAGAAAATCTGTCTTCATTTAGTGAATAAAACATATCCCAATAACTGTATCGGTCTTTATAATCACTGTATCAATAATAACTTAAAGGTGGGGTAGGTAGGTTTGAGAAACCGGCTCGAGATACACTTTTTGTTATATTCCATGGAATGCTCTTAGCATCCTGATAGCAATGAATATCTGAAGTGCTTTGACAAAAAATCCATAAAAAATGGAATCTGTGGAAGCCGTGGAAGCCGTGGCGCTGTAAAAAGCACGACCAATCATCTGAGCCGGCCCGGCTAAAGTAACTGGATGGCCTACCTGCCTGCCAGCCTTCCATCTGTGCACAAACTTATCTCGTGCCCTCATTGGTCATGTGCGCGTTCGTGTGTGTTGGAGGAGGGGCTCTGTGAGGAAGTGGCAGATTTTCTCCGGTTGTGTATTTTCTAATTCTAGCGCACTCGAGCTGGTTTCTCCGAAATTACCTACCCCACCTTTAAGACAGGGGTGGAGTTTCCATAAATTAAAGAAAACAATACAATGAATATTATTTTAAAATTGAATTCCACTAAAAGAGATAGCCAGGCAGTCTGGCCCTTGTTTTCATTCTTTCAGGGAGTTAGATGAGAAAATAAAAGCATTCTCAAATTAAATATCCCATATAACTGAAGCCAAGGGAGCTAGCTTGGCTTAGCTTAGCTTAGTATACTGGACAAAGAGTAAAACAACTAAGCTGTATCTAAAGGTAAACAATCAGCCTACCATCAATTCTAAGCTCACCAATCAATATGTGTTATCTTTGTTTTCATGCCTCGGGTATTGTGAGCCATTTCCAGTCTTTATGCTATGCTAACTTCCCCTGGCTAGTGCCGTACATCTTACGTACAGATATGAGAATTGATTTTCCTCATCTTCTACAATTGTCGTTAGTTATTTGTCTGTGTGCAACAACACAGCATTTTATATAACACATGTATGGCCATAGCATGAGAGAAAATAAGAACTACAAATCAATTTAAGTCTACTATCATTTCAAAGCATATATTGCCTCTACTGTATATCTCAAATACTACACTGAACAAAAATATAAATGCAACACTTTTGTTTTTGCTCCCATTTTTCATGAGATGAATTCACAGATCTAAAACATTTTCCATATACACAAAATAACCATTTCTCTCAAATATTGTTCACAAATCTGAAGAAATCTGTGATAGTGAGCACTTCTCCTTTGCCGAGATAATCCATCCCACCTCACAGGTGTGGCATATCAAGATGGACAGCATGATTATTGCACAGGTGTGCCTTAGGCTGGCCACAATAAAAGGCCACTCTGAAACGTGCATTTTTTCTTTATTGGGGGGGTCTGGGGGGGTCCGAAAACCAGTCAGTATCTGGTGTGAGGGGTAGGGTGAGGGTGAGGGTTAGGGTAATGTTGTGAATCGAGTGGCCCATGGTGGTGGTGGGGTTATGGTATGGGCAGGCGTATGTTATGGACGACGAATCCAGGCCACTCGATTCACAACATTACCCTAACCCTTTTCTCATGTACTTTGGATTTTAAATTACCATCATGCTGACCTTTGAGGGTGAACAGTGTAAAACTCCTATGCATAATCCTCCACCGCTACATAGGTGTACATCAGCTGTTAAGAGGGCTTTATCGTAGATATGTGTCAGGCCACTACTTCATTTTATCCAATGCACTTTCCTATCCTCAAACAATTATTCTGCTTCTATCTCATCAGCGCTAGTTCACTTCCCAGACTTTCAGTATAAATTGTATTACTGAGTCTATTCTCCATAATTCCCCACAGGATTATAATTATTCCCATTATCTATTTAACAATCCCATTGTAGCCTTTCAAAGGTTAAAGTACAGCATATTGAAGCATATCCAGAGTTAACCTATTCCACTATAGACTTAAAAAAGCAGAACATTATTGTAAAACCATATGAATATTTTTAGATGTATTTTATGCATTTTATTTGTCGTTATCAGACAAGGGAAAGAGTAACTACGTTTACATTCTAATGGATGTGACAAATACCACAATTCTGATATATGACATACTGTATGTAGAGGTTTAAGATCCGTAATATGTATTATATGGTGCAGTTTAAAATAACTGCATTGGTTTTCAAGAGTCTATCAAAGATGACCAATGCATGATTTATTGGAGCAATTTAGTAATTTGAGCATACATTGAAAGCAACATTCAGCACAATTATCAAAGTAATATTCTGCATAAATGTTCTGTTATCTCGACTAAAATTTAAATGTATTTACAAAGTTGTGTTTTTCTTGTGTCCAGCTTGATTTATGATGCTCATAATAAACCATTTCTATGCAGGAGCTCTTTGTGACAACGGAGAAGATAAATAACACACAACAAGCAGTACAATGCTAATTTGATTTCCCCATGAGGGTCCATGTGCTGATGATGCAGCGTGACAGTCACCTAAACTGGCCAATCAATGAGTTACTAATCGGTACATATCACTTCCTCTCTCACAGCTCAGTGTGAACACAACTGACTAAAAATAGGTATGAACTAAAACAGTTGCAGTTGTGTCTGTAAGGGCAACAGTCTTATGGTCTGACAGGTATTAAAAACAGAGCCATTTTATTTGACTTCCCCATTTTATAACCTATCCTTCTTCCATGTATTCCCAGCCAACAACTTGAGGAGATTGGCTATGTATGTAGTGCTAGTCAAGCTCAAAAACACAATCAAAATAACCACAGTCAGCGTCCCACGAGGTGACCCAAAAACCTTTTGACATGCAAAAGCAATCAAGTGCTCCCCGAGCCATTGTTTTCACGGTTCAGAAACCCCGTCCCCCGTCTCATTCCTCCGTAAGGAATCTGAATGAATTGTAATGACTTAATTTAAAAGAGAAACACAATCAAGGTAGTTAGAGGAACCTAGACAAAGTGTTGATGTCAGGGTGTAAGTTCATTAGAGTAGGGGTAAGATGGCGGCGGTCACGTTATTTTCCAGCTGTAATTGGAGGGCAGCAGTTTAACTGGGGCAGATGAAAGAGTTGTCCAGGGAGCTCCGCAGGTCCACTTTAATTAACGAATAAGCAATTAATCAATTGCTAATTTGTGAGGGGCAATTAACACAAAATGCGTAAATCTGATCTTAATTGTGCTGTTGTTTGTTTTTGGGTGTGCGCTGTGCCTTTCAGGTTTCACCCAGCAGCCACTGAAAGGTCCAGAGGTGATTAGATCCATTACCATATGTTCTGGTGATTTCAGCACACAATGAGACATTTGAGCTCTGTCATGACTCACCATTTGCACCGCTCCATGCCAATTTCGAAGTAATCCATCAAATAATTTGCTTCACACGAGCAAATTAATCTTAAATGTATAATTATAATATCGTTAATAGGCTGTGTGTCCCTGAAAATGATGCCTAAATGATTTCACAAATCATTCCGTCCAAAGGTGTTTAGAAAAAGAAAAAGCTGCAATGCAGAATCCACTGCGTCTCTCATCAAAGAACAGTTAATTGTGTTAATGTTGTCCCTTTACACATAAACAGACACACTTATGGGTCATCATATTGAATAACCCCAAGATATTGTTTTCTATATGATTTAACAGATAGAATCAAATGGGACACAACATGTCGGTGTCTCCTAACCCTCAGCAATAATGCAATAATTAAGAAAAAAACAACCCACCTTTTTAATTTAATAAGATAATGTTTTATAGTCATTTTGAAGCAGTGAAGTATATATGCAGGTTCATTTAAATTGCCAGACATAGTTTTTTATTATATGATTTCTTCGTTTTATTAAATTGAGTGAAGAATCGAGTAACCCTTGACCATGGATTTCTTTGTTCCAATGCTCACAATACAGTATCACTCAAAGTTTCCAAGGCAAAGGAAACAGCCACCTGTACCTTTTGTCTTGATACATAAATACTTGAGTGGCAAATTCGAAGATAATTTATTTGTCTAAAATGATATTGAACGTACAGTACAATGGCTGAGTATTGACTCATAACTGCAGGACCTCAGCCAGACATTTCAGTAGAGTCTGCCCTGTAAGCAGATGCAACTTATTTCCTGTTTTAATTTTCCTAATGGGTGTCTGGCTCACAATACAATTGTGAAATAGTTCTCTCGCTTACTGTAATTGCAGTCCTGGGTGGCTTATTTATGTATAAATGCAATTACAGTATGAAGAAAAGTGTATTGACAGGAACAAGCTGCTGAACTTTTTAACTTCCTAAGCATATTTCTAAGGGAATACCATTCTTAAAGTGGCCATAAAAGCACCAGCATCTCTTTGTAGGCGAATGCCCGATGGTACCGATGATAACAAGATGCCCTCACGATGGCCTTACGAAGGGCAACATTGACACACGAATTCAACACAAAAATGAACCTTCGCAAGGTCCATTCGGCTATTTGTTGGCATGCCAAGATTTTGCCACCGCTCCCGAAGTTGCTGCCGGAGCCTGAGGAACTCCGCCAGCGGTCATACGATGGCTTAAGATGCCCTCACGAATGTCCCGATGTTGCTACGATCACAGCCGAATTTGAACATTTCCTTTATCGTGTGTCCATCGGGTTGTTTTATTGCACAACAAAATCATGTAAACATATTATGTAACCCAATTTGTGTTCTGTGAAACTAAAAAGGATATAATATATTATTTTGAAGGACAGTTGACAGGAAGTTGTTGTTGTTATGGAAACAACATTACGGAGAAAACGTAATTTTCTACATATAAAGACGGATAAAGTAAAGAACAAAGTCTGAAGATATCAGTACAGTATCATAGTACTGTAACATAATTGTTTTTGGTACTTTCGTTGCAGTTGTATGTCTTAAATGTAATGTAAATGTTGCCTTCGTGTGTGGTTCGGGGCCATCTTCGTGCGAAATTCACAATTCCATATTCGTGTGTCCATCCGGTGTCAATTTCGGGACAGTGTGACAGGGGCTTAAGGGAGTGAGCTAAGAGGAATAACCCGTTTTTGGGAACATGTTCAACCTAAACATTACTGCACATTTAAATTGCACGGTATATCTACTAATTCATGCATATCCACTGCACACTCATGCTCAGAACGGTTTGGTGACTGTCTTGAAAGAAGAACCATGTGTAGTTCATGTCGACCTGCATGAATATTAATGACGATCATTACTCATTATAATGCTGGGCCATTATAGCGAACCTACAGTAACCCCTGCTGCCCTCGAGTTGCAAAGCTGCAGGATTTGCAACCTTGGGATCAGATAAATCTCCTCATGATATTGAATGTGGACACTTTATATTATATGAAGACCAAGATACCACAGCCAAAGTAGAATAACCTGATAAAATAGAGCATACATTTACAACCTTGATCTAAAGACTGATAGGCTATATGGCAGGTATGAAATTTAGATAGCAAACACAACAGCAATGGCTATCAACAAAATCACTTCACCTTGAGCATGTGTCTTTGTAGACAAGACGTGATTCATTCCCAGCATCATAACAGCTGCTTTTATCTACATCACAAGCCCTGACTGCAGCAGAATCATATCACCGTGAAGCATGCTGTGCTGTATCTGATGGCCAGATGTTGCTGTGTTTCAGAAAACACAGAGAACCTCACCTTGAACCATCATCATCAAAAAGGTCAGGAACATACATTCTGCTTTGTGCTGACTCAGTATCACTCCATCACTAATACCAGTGGTGGCTTCTGCTGTCCTCCCTCCAGACTGCTCACCAGGCCATTATGTGGGAAGAATACCCACATCACGCTCTTCCTCTTCTGTGTAAACAATCGCTAATTATGCAGTGGCACATGTAGCCCTTAATAATGACTTCCTTGTGACACCATGTCCCAAGACACGCTTACTGTAGTATTATCTCACTGATGCTTAGGAAAGTATTGATATTACTACTGGAGCCTGATACCATATTCACCACATGGCACATAGTCAAATGTATACCCCTAAACATTTAATTCCCACATGGATCGAGGAGTGGTCCATTGAAGAGAAAGAACGGAAGAAAGAGGTGAATTCTGGAGCAGCAGATGGTCTGAAATTACTTGAGATTTTGCTGTGAAACGACTTTAAATGAGTCAAGCTCATCCCATCAGCATAAATGAGACAAAGTGCAATGGAGTGTTTTGTTTTTGTTAGGGTTTTTAAGGTTAATGGTGAATGTACATTTGCGATTCCGTAAGACTTCCAACTCCTCGCTGTCTGGGGCTCAGAAGTAGAAAGGGTCTGTATTTATTATGGATGTAAGATCATAAAATGCTGACACACTTTGTTGCCGTCAGCCTTTCACAGTGGTTGAAGTCTTTTCAAATTGAGACGAGTAAGGAAAACCTTATTTCGGCGGAAAAATAATGGCACTCTTCTGGGTAAATGATAAGGAATGCAATTCAGCCATGGAGTGTATAGTTGTACTTTATATCTCAAAATGCATTGCTATTGTATCTGTGCCGAATAAGCAGACATTACATGATGTAGCAGATGGTCGAAAGTGATTTATAGACACTTAGTATTCCACCATTTTCCATCTTGGGGTCCAGTCCCATCCAAAGGGTCACACGATATATCTTAAAGGAATGGTATGCTCATGACACTCATTTTTTAAAAATTATCATCCGATCAAACAGACCAGTCTCTGCCAGTCTCTCTTTTTTTTTTTTTAATCCGATGACATTATCAGTGATTTTAAACTGATTATATACCGAAATAACATCAACACTGTGGGCGCCGCCATTTCCCGGACGTGACGTAATCCATGCGTTTGGTTTTCGAAGACACGTTGATCTCCATGTTATTTACTGTAGTTTCTCTCTTCAAATATGCCTCACTGTATCGCGAAATATTGCCATAATTCGGATAGGAACAATCCACGGAATGCTCGGTTCCATCTGTTGCCAAAAGGTAAGCATAAGAAGTACATTCGGAGGCAGTGGCTAGCGAAATGTGGCCGGCCCGAACCGAGAGATTTACAGGCTCATGTATGCAGCGAACATTTCACATTTCCGGACAACTACTCTGAGAGTATGATCAAACATAACATGGGATTTAAAGAACAACCATTACTCAATGGAGATGCAGTACCATCGGTCTTTCTGGTGTCATCACCGACCAGGACACCAGTTCGGCCAGTTGAGAAATCGCCCTCTGCAAGTGTGAAGCGACGGAGGAGCAGAAGTGGTGCTCGGAGTAAGAATAAGGTATGTTATAGCGCATTTCCATTGCAGCGGCTAGTCCCGTTTTAACGTCCAGGCCAGGACAGTTTTTGGTGGCCTTTCCATATAGCGTAGTACCGGCTAGTGTGTATTTCCCCCCAGTTTTTCCGGCCCCATAAAATCGTGATTCTATGGCCAGGGACAACGAAGCTGAGTATGCTAAACTAGAGAGGGAATCGCTAGCAAGGGTGGTACTACATGCATACATATAGTATCTTATATCATCTTCCCATTATACACACATGCATTTCCAAACATTTGGACTACCTATGTTGCAAATGTATTATCTTTTCAATTTACACACGGCATCTATTGCACGTCTGTCCGTCCTGGGAGAGGGATCCCTCCTCTGTTGCTCTCCCTGAGGTTTCTCCCATGTTCCCTTTAAACTGGGGGTTTCTCTCTGGAAGTGTTTCCTTGTACGATGTGAGGGTCTACGGACAGAGGGTGTCGTATTGTCATACTGATATGTATGGCTGAATTCCCCCATCCAATCTCTTCACATTGGTCAAAACTTGTTCCTCTGCTGACGAGTCCGAACTGAAATACTCCACCATATTTCCGTGTGTTGACAAAGTGAACGCATGGATGACGTCACGACCATCACGTGACTACTGAAAATGGCAAACATGGCGGCGGCCAGACGGAATATACAGGTCTTGATAAAAAAGAGCTATAAAATCATTATTTACCGGGGAATATCGCTGATTTCTTCAGGGTATGGTTTAAACATAACATTTCACTAAATACTGAAGTTTTGATTAATTATCTAATGAGTGGACTATTCCTTTAAGAGTCTTGAGATGATTAATGGTGAAATAAAGAAGAACATAACAAGTTACTCTAAATACTCTCACTATTAATTATTGTTACTTTTACAAGCATCAGTCTGACTTTGGTAGAACTGCTTACAACTTACAGAACATAACTACTCACTACTCTAAGTTGATTTGAGTAAATCACACATAATACTCTATAGTTTAGACAATTGTAACCTATTTATACTTTAAACCAGGGGTTCCCAAACTTTTCAGCCCGGGACCCACAAAAGGGGGGGGTGCTAGTGAATTGCCAACGGGGGCCGCCTCGCTGCGGGGACATTCCACAGATGGCCAGTCCGCCCCTGAACAATGTCTATGCACACATTATTAATACTAATAATACAAATAATAATAATATTACTCATCTCCCGACCCCCACTTTGGGAACCCCTGCTTTAAACTACTGTAGTAAGATAAAGTCAAATACCTCAGTAAATGTCATGTGTCACTATTAACGATTGATGTGGAGACTATTTGCAATTGTATTTTATCTTGGTATTTTTACATTTTCCCTCAGTAACAGTACTGTTTATCTGTTTTAAAAAAAGTTTAAAGTTCAACAATATCACAGGTTGCATTAAAACATAATTTTACAATGAATAAAACATGGCCACATCTCTGAAGAGATATACACAGAGGTCTTAAGATCTGATCACTGCAGATTGCATGGGAAGCCCCCTTGAGATCCCCCCCCTCTCGATAGCCTTATCTGTGATGTGCAACTGATGAACTCCTGATGGACTCTCCTGGTTTCGCCCGTATGGATCAACTGACAGAGAGACGGGGGTCCATTTTTCTCTCTCTGGGAGATAAGCTCTGTCTGTCAGCTTGATTGACGTATCAAAGAAGGGCAGCTGCTGTCATTGTGGGGCGACGTGACTTCTAGAAAGCCTTTCTCAGCCGTTCGCCTGGACTAGTTTCTAAACAAGCCGGCCAGACAGACATGGCCTCTTTGTTTGCAGCCATAAAGAGGCATTATGATGCTGCTGGATTTCTGGTACAATAAGACCTGAGAAATGAATAGCAGACTTCAGCAAAAGCAGGAAGAAAACAGTGACGCTTGAGAATGGAAAATGGCAAATCCAGGATACAAGTCTGGAAATAATGATAGGAGACCAGGCATTCAGTGGAAAGGAATTTAAGAAAAAGACAAGAATCAAGATATTAGTTTGAATCAAAATGTCCGTTATGGTCTTTGTTTGGCCTTTTATTATAAAACCCATTTGTCTAAAAACTCATTTGTTTCATGCTCAAAAGTGGCATGGAGTGATAAGAAGCCACTGGCTGCCCAACAAGCTGAACAAATAAGTAGAATAAGACGCTCTTGAGTTATCAGTATTAATCCAAGGCATCATTTGCAAGTTCTTTTTGCAGAGGCATGTCGACTTCAAGGCTTCAGGAGTAAATAAAAGGCTGTAAATACTGACCGAGAGGCCGACTGCCACTCTGCAGTGAAGTAGAGCGAGAGACTTTCACAGTTAAGGACCAACAGCCGCTTTTTCTTTCATTTAACAGGCGGCAGTTTGCCAACACATCATTATCCTCAATTCCCCACTGCTAAAATGAGGTTTCAATTATTCAGCTAGAGACCAGTGAGGAATCATAAGACGGCCCTGTGCATTTCTCTGAGTTTCTCAATTTTTCCAACTTCTAAACTCCCGATGGATTTCCCCAAAAATGAGCGGTAGCAGTAGCAGCCACATTCTCGTCACTCGGCTGCCAAGGAGGTCTGCCTGACTTAAGTTGACAATACGGTTTTAAAACATGCCTTGCCTTCATGGTCTTTTCCTGTTTGACAATGCATACCAGTACAACAAGGACAACAAAAAGGAAAACAACCCATACATATTGCAGCCGCGGGCTCACACGGGGCTTCATACATCAAAGCCTGGTGGGAACGGGCTGCTGAGATTCACACAGGCTGTTTTGCATTCACCTCTCCGTCCTTCAAAAGCTTTACAGCTACCAGCCTGACTGAAGAAGCCACAGAAATGTAATTGGAAATTCAGACCCACACAAGGAGCTACCATTCATCAGACAGTGATAGGTACAGTAGCATTCTACCCAACCACTGATAGTCTTTCTAAAGTGGTTTGTTACAGATGAGTCTTGTGATGCAGCCCGGCAAGCAAAGCGTTTTCAGGTTTGGACAGCCATTGCTTTTATTGAACAGATGCTACTGCTAGTCTTATCTGATTAACTTGAAGGAAACACATGTCATTACCACATGTGAACACCACTTTATTATGTTTATGTCTTAAGTCAATGTGTATACATTTGATTAATTGAGGCATTACCTTTGATACATGGAAATAAAGCAATTATAAATAAGAAACAAGTAGAAGTTAGAACTGTCACTGCAGAGAAAGGATGACAGCTCTTTCTGTGTGCACATCTCTTGAGACTTAACCGTTGCCAAAAGCTATGGATGTAAGGATCTGTATTTCCCATGTTACAAAAGAACAATGGAGTGACAACCTGCCCATGTTTTCAACCTGCTTTCCTCCCAACGTAGTACACCTTTAGATAATGTATCATATATTATGCATGGTTAGAAAATTGTTGGGCCTATTTCATCCCAACCAGATATTTTGTATTTAATGTATTGTGTGCCACTTGTTGAGTTTGCCCCTCTCCTTGTCATTATCGATATTTTGCACATGGACACTGCAAATAGTAAGGCTATTTTTTGATGGGTTAATGTTGACGCTTCAATAACAGTAGAGCATATGAACTATTAATCTGGTTTGTGGAATTGTTTTGCTTTTATTTGTGCCTTTTAATGTGTTAGGCTTTGCTTATTTAAAATCACTCAAAATATTGTGTGTCACCTTCCTAACTGCATTGTTGGATCCATGTCTTATTATTAGTCTTTGAATCTTTGTTAGCTGGGGCAGCCTTTTCTTTTTTTTTCTTTTTAAATGACAATATGTTAAAAATAAACTGAAAGATCTAATCAAAAAAATCTAATTACATATGCTCTTCATGGCAATAATTGCTTGCTAAATGAAGAGCTAGGCAGTTGCTCTGAATTAAAACACTGTTACCCTTTAAAGGTTGCCTAATGATCGCGTTAATGTAATCACAATCTTTGTTCTATTTCTTGGTTGGTTTCAAGCAGTGATCAACGCTAAAGAAGCCTTTGGGCTCAGTAAATGGGAAAAGCTCTTAAAAATGGTGTGATTAATTCTGGTTATGTGTGTCTATGCCTAATTAGTTTATTTTTTAAGCAGGAAAAACACAAGTGTTTTGCTGAATCAAGTCACTTTAGCTCACCTCAAAAGATCTCAAAAAATTTTTTTTTGCCGAGACCTGAAACAGAAAGTTTTATCTGGCTTGTTTACCAGTTGGAAGCACTGACCTACATTTTCAGTCTCTCTTACTTCCTGTCTTAAAGGTGGGGTGGGTAAGTTTCAGAAACCGGCTCGAGATACACTTTTTGTTATATTCCATGGAATGCTCTTAACATCCCGATAGCAATGAATATCTAAAGTGCTTTGGACAAAAAATCCTGCCTACCTGCCTGTCAGCCTTCCATCGGGGCACAAACTTATCTCGTGCCCTCATTGGTCATGTGCGCGTTCGTGTGTGTTAGAGGAGGGGCTCTGTAAGGAAGTGGCATATTTTCTCCGGTTGTGTATTTTCAAATTCTAGCGATTTCGAGCCGGTTTCTCAAACTTACCTACCCCACCTTTAAGTCTTATTTCCTGTTTACTAATACAGCACAAGCCACCTGTGAGCCATTACCATTCAACTCCAAAGACTGACACCCTGCTGGCATGCAGAGAGCCATGATTGAGTGAAAAAGAGCAGACACTTTTTTTTCGTATTGTCAAGACAGATTTCAAGGTGTCGAAGATGTGATTGATTGTGCTCAAATCCAATCGAGTCCAATAACACACACAGCTGAGTCAAACCACCCGGATCAATACGGTTCCAAGTGACTAAGGTGGGTATGCATTTGTCTTTTCTGTGAGAGCGTTATGTAATAAATCAAGTGCAGTTGGTAATGACTTCACATGCTAACTGTCAGACAATATGATTAGCTTGAGAGTCCTGTGTATTGTTTAATATTGCCAAAGTAACTGAACATTAACAAGAGGGCAGTTTCCACATGATGTGCAACTTGCAGGACGGATGGAGAGCAGAAGCACTACAAACCTTAAAGGAATGGTCCACTCATTAGATAATTAATCAAAACTTCAGTATTTAGTGAAACGTTATGTTTAAACCATACCCTGAAGAAATCAGCGATATTCCCCGGTAAATAATGATTTTATAGCTCTTTTTTATCAAGACCTGTATATTCCGTCTGGCCGCCGCCATGTTTGCCATTTTCAGTAGTCACGTGATGGCCGTGACGTCATCCATGCGTTCACTTTGTCAACACACGGAGTATTTCAGTTCGGACTCGTCAGCAGAGGAACAAGTTTTAACCAATGTGAAGAGATTGGATGGGGGAATTCAGCCATACATATCAGTATGACAATACGACACCCTCTGTCCTTAGTCCCTCACATCGTACAAGGAAAAACTTCCGAAGAAAACCCACAGTTTAAAGGGAACATGGGAGAAACCTCAGGGAGAGCAACAGAGGAGGGATCCCTCTCCCAGGACGGACAGACGTGCAATAGATGCCGTGTGTAAATTGAAAAGATAATACATTTGCAACATAGGTTGTCCAAATGTTTGGAAATGCATGTGTGTATAATGGGAAGATGATATAAGATACTATATGTATGCATGTAGTACCACCCTTGCTAGCGATTCCCTCTCTAGTTTAGCATACTCAGCTTCGTTGTCCCTGGCCATAGAATCACGATTTTATGGGGCCGGAAAAAACTGGGGGGAAATACACACTAGCCGGTACTACGCTATATGGAAAGGCCACCAAAAACTGTCCTGGCCTGGACGCTAAAGGACGTTAAAACGGGGCTAGCCGCTGCAATGGAAATGCGCTATAACATACCTTATTCTTACTCCGAGCACTACTTCTGCTCCTCCGTCGCTTCACACTTGCAGAGGGCGATTTCTCTACTGGCCGAACTGCTGTCCTGGTCGGTGATGACACCAGAAAGACCGATGGTACTGCATCTCCATTGAGTAATGGTTGTTCTTTAAATCCCATGTTATGTTTTATCATACTCTCAGAGTAGTCGTCCGGAAATTTGAAATGTTCGCTGCATACATGAGCCTGTAAATCTTTCGGTTCGGGCCGGCCACATTTCGCTAGCCACTGCCTCCGAATGTACTTCTTACGCTTACCTTTTGGCAACAGATGGAACCGAGCATTCCGTGGATTGTTCCTATCCGAATTATGGCAATATTTCGCGATACAGTGAGGCATATTTGAAGAGAGAAACTACAGTAAATAACATGGAGATCAACGTGTCTTCGAAAACCAAACGCATGGTTTACGTCACGTCCGGAAAATGGCGGCGCCCACAGTGTTGATGTTATTTCGGTATATAATCAGTTTAAAATCACTGATAATGTCATCGGATTAAAAAAAAAAAGAGAGACTGGCAGAGACTGGTCTGTTTGATCGGATGATAATTATTTAAAAATGAGTGTCATGAGCATACCATTCCTTTAAAGAGTACAACACTGCAGTCATAACGTATATTATTATAATACCTGTGCACTGAATCAAAGGTTATTTCAATTTATTGTACAGTATTATCAGATTACTGACTATATGCCTACATAAGATATGTCAAGACATTACTATACTTTCTATAATGGCACCATATGTGACTTTACACAATACTTAAAGAGTACTACTTTCCACCAAAGTGACACTAATTGTTTTCACTGAAACCACAGGGCTTTTGACATACTCAGTATAAATATAATTTGTCGTTTTTTTCATAGTCATTACAATTCAGTAATCCCTCTATTGGTTATATTCATTTAATCAGAGTCAGTCACAGCAGTCCCTGATAACACGTAACTTCAGACAAATGATTTCACGGCTTTGGTAGCATGTATGAGTGTCGTGATTACTTTTTAAACATTGACAACACATATACATGTAATAATAAGCCTCAGACAAGATGTCTTTGAGTGTATATACATTTCTATAGTGGTGTTAGTATAGTCACAAAGTAGATGAATGTTCCTGTTCCATCCACAAAACAAAAGAATGCATTAACAATTACATAGAATAAGATAAACGTGCAATTAAAGTGTGTTGTTAGTGGTATATATATATATTTGAGAAACCTTTCCACGGCACTTGAGGTCACTGAGTGTTTAGGCCCACACAAAATTAAGTGAGGGTTGAGAAAATACCTTATCATTTAACTCTTCTACAAACCTCTCAATCAACCTAATATTAACTTTGCATTCAGTTCCATTTTCAGAAACATAAAATGCATAAAATAATATCTGACACAAGTCGACTAGCCCAAAGACTGCACCAGATGCTTCTGTTGGATTATTATGTATACTAATAGCAGCAGACGTTTCACAACACTGCATTCAAATGTTAATTTCCCCCCAAATGAAATAATCTAACATTCTTCAGTTTTAATTAGCAGTTAGTTTCCCCACAATTTGGCAAATATGTTTGATCTGTAAAAGCTATTATGTCATGGGGAAATATCCCATGGGTCACTATTTCTTGAGCTACCGAAAAATTTGTCCCAGTAACATAACATGAAGTCAGTCAAAGCAGCAAAGAAGATGTACAGAACATGATCTCCCAAATCCTCAAACGATTTTGGATTATCTTCAGAGTCCTTAAAAAGTCAAAATGAAAGGAGCTGTGCTAATCTGAATGTCCCTAAAATAAAATGATGTGATAGAGTCAAGGGCCACTTCATTATTTCGGTGGTGAGAAATCTACTCTCTCACTCAAGTTAAGAGACCCACCGTTTAGATGTCATTATTGTGTATCCTTGTATGTACTAATGATGATGAGTAACAGATGGGACAGCAACTCGACACTGTTATTCAACAATCTGCAGGGAAACAAAATGTCCACCAGACCAGAACCAAGATAACATTAATATGAACCTGTGCAGATACATGTTTATACTATAACAGACACAGTGCAATTAGAGTCCAAGCACTTCAGAGCTCTTCAGTTTTTTCTGAATGGCCTTCTGCTACGCTGTTAATGTCCCTGCAAAACAACTACCATTGCAAGAGTCTGTTGAATTTATGAAGGATATGACGGTGCACTCATCAACCTATTCACACTTACCTTTCACATCCAAGGTAATGATGCAGTCTAAAACTTATATAGCAGTATATATATAGTACAGCAATATTCAAAGTATGGTGTTTTATCACAGTGGAGCAAACTGGTTAGCATAGGCTACATTATTGTATCAGTTATCTGCAGGATTATATGATTAAAAAAAAGCTGAAAAATAGTGTTGATTCTTCGCAGTTATTCAGGTAGTAAAATGGGGTTTGCCGTGGCTCTGATATGGACTAGGTGTAGAAATAGGCATCTACCAACCATAGGGTGAGTGGTTCAATCTACTAGTGTCCTTAGGCAAAATGCTTGCTCCTCCAGGCATGAATACATGTTGGAGAGTAAGTAAGTGGTTGAATAACAGTGTCTGCCATATGACATGAGATGTAATGTCCAGAGTGTATAACATCATTATTAGTTTCATATCTATTGAGACCGTAGCACTTTCATTGAGACATATTACCTAATGTCACATAAATAAAACTTTAAGTTCTTAAACTACATGACACACTTCATTACTCAGATTTGGCTGTATGGCATACTAAAGAGTAAAACATTCTTCAATCTACGCTTTAGTTTCTTTGAACAAAACACTGTACTATCAGCATCATGATTTTCTTGTGCTGCAGACCTGATACTCTGCCCCTCTTCTGATGGAGGGCAAATAAAGACAAAGCCTATCTAAAATGAGCAAGAGAGTACCTTTTTTACATAATGCAGTTTAGCGATCATTTAAGAATTACAGTTGATAAGCGTTATCTTGTTTCTGAATACACCGTACAAATTTAAATGCAGTCTCATGTCGGCTTAATCTTTGATAATGCTGGACGTCAGACGGAGAAGAACAGGATGTCAAAGAATGGAATGAGTTAAACCTCTTCACAGCCTCACTTCCCTATGCTCTCCTCCTGTCTTGTTCTCAAAGCTCCAGGGAGCTCTTATAGGCAGGGAAAAGGGATATTTTTAGCAGGTTCTACAATCCCTCCTGTAAATAATTACCCTTGTTGCCGTTGAAGCTGCCAGCTCATCAGATTGGATGAGCGTAAACGTCAAAGTAAGGCACACAGTGTTAGGGACAGCATGTCAACACCTTGTAACGATAGACCAAGGACACTACTTCATACCCAGAGATGGGGTCGTTACTAAAAAAAAGTAATATATTACATATTACATATTACTTTAAAAAAAAAAAAAAGTAATATATTACACTACTTCGTTACTCTCTACATAAAGTAATTCGTTACTTTACTCGTTACTTTACTCGTTACTTTACTCGTTACTTTACTCGCAGGGCCGGCCCGCCCCTCCCTACAGGCAGATCACGCAGACTGCTAAAGTTTCAAATGTTCTCTTTAGTTCAGTTTCCATTGTCGCATAAGACTGATCCAGATAGCTCCTGAATGTTTTCCTATCTGACCGTGGCTGTCCTCTGTCTCCTGCTATCTGTATATTTTGCGCAGTCTATCTCTGCTCACGCTGTTGCGTCGGCGTGTTCGCCTGCGTGTTGGCCATGTGTTGCACTGGAGCCAGACTGGAGCACACCGCAAAGACTTCAGCCGAGCACGTACGAACTGCGCATGCGTAAGTGGCAATAACTCTCCTTACCAGCAGGAGGCGGAAGTGTGTATTCGTCATTCAAAACAGGCAACAACCGGAAAACAGAGAAGAAGAACAGACTACGTGTGTGATATAAATAAACAACAGCTATGTGCGTTAGCTTCACCTTAGCATGTGTTCTTTGCAGGTGTTTGTTGAGGTTTGATTATGACTGATTCTAGAAAGTAACGAAGTAACGCGTGTCGGGGCAATGTTAGTAACTGTAGTGTGATTACTGAATTATAAAAGTAGCGCGCGTAGCTACTCCGTTACCGACAAAGTAATATTATTACAGTAACGCGTTACTTTGTAACGCGTTACACCCAACTCTGTTCATACCATAGTGTTAAGTGAACACTGGAGCCATTAGATGTTGGTTAAGGCCCCGTCCACACGGAGACGAAAACGAACCGAGGTCGATATCAAAAAAGTATTCCGTCCACACGGAATCGGCACAAGAAACGTGTCCGTCCACACAAGACCGCTTGACCCGCTGGAGACGCTGTAGTACATATGCCGGGCCTGTAAGTGGCGCTGTACTTCCACCACAAAATACACCAAAAGCACAGAATAAGACCCCTGAGCATGGTTGCCTGGTTGCCCTTCTGGTTATTCTCCGCGGTGGATTTAGCTGCATTTTAGCAACATGTAGTTAATGTAGTTCTCCATCTCCACTTGTTGCTGATGGTTGTGGTAGAGGAGCTGTAGATTTTGCACTAACATCTGTAGCATGGTCAGTAGCATCTGGAGCACGAACGCAACCCTGTGAACCTCCATTGTTGTTGGCGAAACGCATCAGCAATGACGTGGATGACACGGGGGTGAGTAGGAGAGGTGGGAAGAGGTGGGGCTACGATCGTTTAGGGCGTACACACGGTGCCGCAAGCGTTACGTTACCAGACCTTCCCACTTTGGGATGCGTTATCGTTTGAGGGCTCCGTTTCCGGGGTTCCGTTTCCGGGGTTCCGTTACGGCCTCGTCCATACGATAAAGAACTATAGCGGATAACACCTGTTTCGTCTCTGTGTGGACGGGGCCTTGTATAAGCCAGCACAGTGGGTACAAAGACAGTTTAAAATACACTTAATGGTAAGTGCAACTATTGCACCAATTTGCCTAGAGAGCTGTTGAATGGTTTAAATATAAATATAAATAACATTAAATGAGCATTATTACACGCACAATTGCTGTAATGGAATTGCTAGGTGGCCAGCAGTATACCACAGTCGTACCAGGCAGTTCCCAAATGGGAATGTTTATTTGTGAAGCCCTCCCTATTCTTGCAACTACTCCCCTAGGCCTTTGCTGTAAACAAGAATATGCTCTTAGCCAAGTTTGCCTGGTTAAATAAGGATGAAAGAGAAAAAACTCCAACAAGAAGGTCAGCTTATCTCTTTTTGTCTGCTGCACTGGGACACATACAATGCTGAACATAAATAATGATAACGCTCGGTTTACGCAGGGACAGTAACTACTGGATTGATCCCACAGAGTTATAGGTTCATACACAGCCAGTATGCAAACTGCTCAACTTTCACCCATATGGAATGATTTGACTTTTTGGAGAATATAATTATTTGTATTCTGGTGGAGATTTGCACAAGGGTCAACACCACTCATATCTATATATTTAAAGAGGCCTTATTATACTTTTTAGGATTCTCCCTTTCCTGTTGTGTGTTATATAGGTTGTTGTGCATATAAATGGTCTGCAATGGCTAAAATCTCAAAGTTCCTTCCAGAGGGACTTTCTCTCCCACACACTCCCCCCTTCCCGGAAACTCCTTTGTTCATTTTCTCAACATAGTGACATCACTTTGTTACACTCTCACTTAATAGGCTAAGGGACACGGTATCTCATAGCGGTTGACCAATCACAACAGAGCCAGCCAGCTAACCAATCAGAGCAGACTGGGCTCATTTTTTAACATTAAAGCATGTTAGGCTCAAAATAAAATACAAATATGAACCTGACAATGAGCATAATACGTATGTCCTCCTTAAGACCCCAGGCAGCTGCTGGTTGTCTTACCACAACTTAACCACTTGAAACATGTAAAAACAGCTAACATGTCACATGTGGCAGATTAAACAAACATTTATATTCAATATTTATCAGAGACCTTAAGAGGTGCTGGTAGGCAGATGTGTTACTATACCAACAGAGAGAGGGTATAGCTATTTAGTTTGCAGTCTTTCTGCTAAAGTATAAGGTAAGCTAAACAAAGCAAGGAACATGTTGGTCAATTTGATGGACAGTAAAGTTTCAGAATCTGACTGCTGAAACGGAAAACAAATATTTGAGGAAGCATTTCATCTCCCTGATAAGCCTTAGTTCCACAAGTGGAGGACTGTGATTACAAACGCACTGTCAACAGATTCTCATGGGCCCACTCTTTTCTGAGGAGAATAGGCAGTCTGCACTCCTTTTGTAAATTATCAGGACTGTTTGAAGGGGCTGACGCAATTCCTCCTCCACTGTGATGTCACTGATGTTAACTATTTCCTTTCATCTTTTTTTCGGCTTTACTGCCTTAGCTGTAACTGCTGCATAGCTGCTTCAATTCCTTCAATCCAAAGCCTGCCTTATTTCTTTGTAAGGCATGCAGTTTTTTTTTTTAAATATCCTCTGGGTCTGCATAAAAGAAACCTAATTTGGCCAAACAATGTCAAGCCCCCCAGTGACATGTACCAACCGTGAACCTGCTAGATCAGATCAATTAACATCAGTCATTGACTTTCAATACCCGCTGCCAAATACGTGTCCAAAATAATTTTCCCAGCTGTCTGTCTAAACCTTTCCATATCAAAGCTTTACTCTATAAGCTTTGACAGAATCCATCTTTCCTACGCACAAAGAAACATGTTTATGGTATTTCTGTGAGGGACAACATTTCTGTGAGGGACAACATTCCTTGGAAGAAAACATTGTTTCTAAGAATGTGTTTGCACATCACATGGACATGATGCGTGACATAGCAACAACCTGATTGTAATTGTTCTGTTTATAACTTAATGTCTGTAAAGAATAATGAAACATCGACTATGTGATATTATTGCAAGGCCTGTCTTAACCCCTCAAACAACATAAAAAAAGCGTTATATGTTTTAAATGTGGACTAAAGACTAAAGTGTTCTGACATGAATAACCCCAAATAAGTCATGATGCTGGAGCAGTTGTTGAGTGTAAAGACTGGATTGACATCACAAAACAAAGTTGTGATACCTATAGATAAAACATTAATGCATGTATTTAAACATGTTTAAATTGCCTTGAGTTATATGTCTTGAGTTAATTTGTCCCTTGATTAGAGATCAACATCTAATTAACAAGGTGTGATTCTGACAGAGACTTACATGTAACATTTTTTTAATTACCTGAGTTTTATTCCTTATTAACATCCCCTAATTAGGCGTGGAAAATAGCATGGCATGGTAGTGTCATCACACCAGGGACTTTCCTGGGGAGAAAATGTTTCCAATTTCTGATTGGCTGGGCGAATTGCAAACCACGCCCCGTACAACTCTGAAAAGTTGTGAAGCCGCCATTTTATTTCCTCGCATTAGCATTATGAGCATTAGCATTAGCCCAGCGCACCAACGGAGAGAGGCTAACTTATGGCAACACAAAATAAAACGTGGGATTGTGGAGTGATGAGGAGGTGTCGGCGTTCTGGCGATTTACCCGGAAGGCTTCGGGTGGCGATTTACTGCCACCCAATGTCCCGGACTCCGGGGGGAGCCGGGACTTCGGGTGGCAGTATACGCCGTGAAGTTGTTTGCGGCCTGCCAGTAAACCCAATCAGAAGAAGAAGAAGTGACGTCAGCGGCTTCATTTGCGTAATCCTCCCTCAGGGACTAGTCCGGTGTGAACGCGATTTACTAGATAGTTCCGGGGAAATAAAAGTTCCTGGGAAAAGTACTTGGTGTGAAAGCGTCTTATGTGTTTAAATAAAATGTGTCTGTTAACATTCATCTAACTTTAAGTTGAGTTTTTATAAAAAATGGTTTCTCCACTTAAATCTTGCAAATATGCTATAAAACATAAAACATTTTTGGCTTATTTTACATTTTAAGATGCTTCTTCTTGTGCTACGAAACAGAGCATAACATAGAAAGTAGCACTACTCAGTCAGAACACATAACCCTACAGCTGTTTCTCAAAGACACTATGAATATTAACATTGATTATTCACTTTGCCCTCTTTTACTCTCAATTTCCTCAGCAAATTTCCCTTTGATGAAGTTTGGCTTGTAGGTTTAAGGTCAATGTTGACATTTAATTAAGCTAAAGCACTTGAAATTCGACAGTTAAGGAGAACAGTCAAGCATGACATAAAGCAAGTTGGTAATAAGAGGACTAACAAAAACACAACTGTGGTCACTTACTTTCAGAATTCAAACGTAACCATACATTTACATCTACACTTTATCCAGTGGGATTTTATATCACAGTGGACTTTTTCCATATAACATTGAGACGTTGAACAATAGAGTTGTAACAGCTGTTTTTCTATCACAGTAGAGGCCTACATGTAATCTTTTTAAATGATACATTTATTTCTGTTACTCTCCTCACTGAGAGAATATTACTTTAATGTTACAATTATTTAAAGTCTTAGTGCAATGAGAATTATCTTAAATGAGGCCAGGGGATGTGTTGCGTTCTGTATCCTTGTTTTTTAATAATCCATAGATCCTCAAAGTAAACTGCTAGACAATACAGTATATGATTATATGGAATAGTTGTAACTGTATTTCACTCTATGTACCTAAGGGAATACTTTACAGTATATGCCTCGAGTGAAGCTTCATCTGAATAATAAATGAGCATATGGTATGCTTATAGTCATCAATGCATTACTTTAGAACAAACTGTATTCAGTATGTTTACTTTTTACAGTAGGGAAATAATTTCTATCCACCAGGGCGTGCAATGATTTTGCCTCCTTCTTCACTGACAAAATTCAGAAAATCAGACAAGCAGTCAGTGCCTCTGCATCAGGAACAGCAAATGTGTTGTCTCTGTGTCCACTTAACATCAATTCAAACACCATGACACAATTCCATCAGATTAATGATAAAAACCTAGAGGACATTATACAACTTCTGAAGTCCTCCTCCTGCTGCCTTGATATTTTTCCAACAGGATTTGTTTCAAAGATCTTTTGCCTTGCATGGCCTCAGATCTACTTCATATAGTAAACAAATCTCTTCACTCAGGTATTTTTCCACAGGCCCTGAAAACTGCAGTCATTAAACCGCTCTTAAAAAATAATAATCTAGATGCTTCAGTAATGAACAATTACAGGCCCATATCAAACCTCCCATTTCTAGGTAAAATCATTGAAAAAGTTGTTTTTCAACAGTTGAGTAATTTCTTGCATTTAAATAGCTGTTTGGATGTGTTCCAGTCAGGCTTTCGTCCAAACCACAGCACTGAGACTGCTCTTGTAAAGGTCTTTAATGACATCCACTTAAACACAGACAGTGGCAGAACTTCAGTGTTAGTATTATTAGATCTCAGTGCTGCGTTTGACACTGTTGACCACAGCATATTACTAGACCGACTGGAAAACTGGATGGGACTTTCGGAAACAGTTCTAAATTGGTTTGAATCCTACTTAAAGGACAGAAACAACTTTGTTTCTATAGGTAAATACACATCTGAGTTGACAAATATGACATGTGGGGTTCCTCAAGGCTCCATCTTGGGGCCTCTTCTCTTTAACGTCTACATGCTACCACTGGCTCAGATAATGAAAAACAACAAAATAAGTTACCATAGCTATGCAGATGACACACACATTCACGTAACAATTTCACCAGGAGACTATGCTCCAATTCAAACACTGAGTAAGTGCATTGAACAAATCAATGACTGGATGTGTCAGAACTTTCTCCAATTAAACAAAGATAAAACTGAGGTAATGGTTTTTGGAGCCAAGGCAGAACGTATAAAAGTTAGCGCTGACCTTCAGTCTGTAATATTCAAAACAACAGATAAAGCCAGAAATCTAGGTGTAGTCATGGACTCTGACCTGAGTTTCAACAGTCACATTAAAACAGTTACTAAATCAGCCTACTATCACCTAAAGAACATATCTAGGATTAAAAGACTAATGTCACAGCAGGATTTGTAAAAACGTGTCCATGCTTTTATCTTCAGTAGACTCGACTACTGCAATGGTGTCTTCACAGGTCTCACTAAAAAATCTATTAGGAAGCTGCAGCTGATTCAGAACGCCGCTGCTTGAGTCCTCACTAACACTAAGAAAGTGGATCACATCACTCCTGTTCTGAAGTCTTTACACTGGCTTCCTGTGTGTCAACGAATAGATTTCAAAATACTGCTGCTGGTTTATAAAGCACTGAATGGTTTAGGCCCAAAATACATTTCTGACCTCCTGCTAAATTATGAACCATCCAGATCTCTCAGGTCTTCAGGGACTGGTCAGCTTTCTGTCCCCAGAGTCAGAACTAAACACGGAGAAGCAGCGTTCAGTTATTATGCTCCAAATATCTGGAACAAACTCCCAGAAACCTGCAGGTCCGCTGCAACTCTGACTACTTTTAAATCCAGGCTAAAGACTTTTCTTTTTGTCGCTGCTTTTAATTGAACTATTCATATCTTAGACTGCACTGTAACTTTTATCCATGTATTTTTTCTTTTAATGTTTATTTTATTAGCTTTTCTTTTTAATGACAGATTTTAAATGCCATTTTCTTAATCTCTTTCATTTTTTGTAAAGCACTTTGAATTGCCTTGTGTTGAAAAGTGCTATATAAATAAACTTGCCTTGCCTTGCCTAGGGAGTCGTTGACCTTATGCAATAAATAATCCCTCCTGGTCTATGAAATACTGTTTTTTCCAACCATATAATGTTCAGGTGGGCACGATTCTTAGTACATTTTAAGTAGTTTTTCCCACACATTAACACAACTCCTACACACCACATGTACAACACTTCTAGACAGGTACTTGGATACCGATACAGTGTTCCCTATATTGATATCCAATCATGACTCTGCTAAGCTGTTGATGCATTTGTCTCACACTTTGAGACATGAACTTACTTTATACTATAGAGTCAACATTTAATTTCAGTCGAACTTCAAATATCAATGCCAAGAATGCCGAAAGTTGAAATGTCAAGTATGTTCTTTTAATTGACTTAAATTCATTCCATTAATATTCTCCGTTTCTCATTGGCTGTCTTTATATTCACATGGCCTTTCTGAAGCATTCAAACAACCACATCTTCAGTGACAAAACAGAGGGTGCATGCTTTTTGCCAATGGGTCACACTACTCTGTCTTAAAGCCACATTATTATTGTTACGGCTGCTGCCTTCCGGGTCGTCTTTATTGTGTTAATCTATGTTGTATGAAAATGAGCAGTGCGATTGCCCTGACGTCATTGGCTGCCATCTCCTGGTCCGCCCCCGGAGGATTGTGATTGGAGCACGCTGGGCCCGACGCACTCCAATCGCAGCGCACAACCGGCGCGCACCTGCTGGAGATGACTTCAAAGCCTGGGGATAATCATCACTCTGGAGGCTCTGTGATGTGGGACAGACGCCTCTCGCTACTTGGTCCTTAGAACTGTGGTTAAACTTGTGTGCCCATCTCCGTGTGATATTGTGTGCGAGTAGTGTCTAGAGTAGTTTAGTTAGTGTTTAGAGTAGCTTAGGATGTTGTGACTGTTGCCTTTAGATTAGCTGTGTTTTTGTATAGATTCTTTGTGTTAGTTGTACCACTTTTAAGGTGAGGTTTTGTTTAGTTTCTTATTTAGTGTGATAGTGTTATTTCCTTGTATGCAAATAGACTCCTTTTGTTAGAGTCCTCCTTTAGTTTGGTTCCTGTGCTGCTTTGGTCTTTTTGTTGTTCCAGGCTGCATGCCTGCCATTTTGTTTACCACTGCTATTCAAAATAAACCATTTATAATTATACCAATTCCAACTGGTGTGTGATGCATGTCCTGATCCCTAGTGGGGACCTAATAATTATCTTTCAAAATAATATAAAGACTGAATCCACTTAGATTTAGCTGATTTGTGTAAATTATACCTAGAAGAACTCTAGTCAATTGACATGATGAAGGTTCATCAAAGGGATATGGGCTCACTCGTTTCAATTGATCACCCAAAACAACAAGGACAAGGCTAACATTACATGTCATGTGTTAGACGCTTTTATCCAAAGCGACTTACATACATTCAGTACTGTGGACAATCCCCACAGGAGCAATTTGGGGTGAAGTGTCCCAGGGACACAACGACATGCTGACTGCAGTGGGACTCGGACTTGCTATCCCCTGATTCGAAGTCCAGCACACTATCCACTGAGCCACAGCCTCCTAACAAAGTGGAGGCCGATATCTTTAAATAGCACATATACTTTACTTCAGTTAATTACTTTTTTTATTAATAACTTGTTTTGATTATCCCATTTCTTACATATATTTTAAGCACTGCTTGTACTTTAAACTGTTATTTTATATTTGGTCTATGTTATAGTATATTGCTTTTATCCTCACAAATTCGGTATGCTACACAATTACATAAAAATGTAAGTAGTCTACACATATGTACAAAGTTAGTATGCACACTTGTATCTGTGGAAGTACAACCAGATATCAGAACATTTAAGATTGTCCCTATAAGAGGCCCTATTATGCTAATCTTTCAGACATTTTTACGTGCTTTAATGTTCAAAAAGCGCTTTTTTTTCTTATGCTGCCTGTGCTGCAGCACCTCTTTTCACCCTCTGTCTGAAACCAGAGCCCTGTCTGCTCTGATTGGTTAATCAGCTGGCTCTGTTGTGATTGGACAACTGGAGCCTCGCCTCGCAGTTTTTCATGTTGATATGTGAAGCTCATTAGCTAGCCAGCAACATGTATCTAGCAAATGTTTAGCAAAATATTAGAAGTGAGGCTACTAGACTAACGTTAGGTCTACTGTAATAGCCTCACTTTTAATAGTTTGCAAAACATTAGCTAGCACTAGTGTTTTGCAGTTGCTAGCAGCTTATTGGGATGTTATGCTAGATAGACAGATATAATAAATCAAGCATTATTGTTAGTTAAGCATGTCAGCCTGCAGCTCCACTTCTTGTCTCTCTCTAACTCATTGCAGATGGCTGCACTAAAGAAAAGGGCACAGAGAGGAAACCAGTTGTAAGATGTTTAAAAGTTAATTAAACATAATATATGCTTAAATGCATTTCAAAGAAGTTGTGTTGGAGTTTGTGTTATTCTACATTTTCACACCAAGATTTTCTGATTTTACTGCAAATGTATATCGGTTCCAAATATCGGTTATCGGTCTCCTTGATTACTAATAATCGGTATCGGTATCGGTATCGGTATCGGCCTTGAGAAAGCCATATCGGTCGATAAGCAGTTTTTGTAATTGTTTCAATTAGGCCTCATTATTTCACAGTGGCACAGGATCATCTGCCAATACAAGCACTTTTGTTCAATCCATAATAAAATATAAAATTATAGTTGGATCTTTTTGTCTTGTTATTATTAGCAGAGAAAATGTAATGTTTCTACAACTATATACAATTAATTCTACCAATCTCGGTGGGAACCAGGTTAGGGGGGGCTCGAAAATATTTCCAATTACCCAAGAGGGGCCTGACTGAAAAAGGTTGGGAACCACTGCACTAGCCAATGAAAGCGTGAATGTAACTATGTGCGGCAGTAAACAAAGGAGTCCAATGGAGGGAACTTTGTGATTTTATCCTTTGCAGACCATTTACATGCACAGAAACATATACTGTATCACACTAAAGGAAAACCCCTGAAGAAAGAAAGGAAATGAAAGTAAAGATGTAAGGAATAAAGAGTATTGGCCTAACTGGAAACTCCATGGAAGACGTGAATATGAGAAAATGTAAGTGAAATTAGAAAGAAGGCATACTCTGTTTAGAGAAAAGAAAGAGAGGGAGACAGGAGCAATGTGTCAGTGCATGAGGAAAGGGAGAACAAATAGTGGAAGGATGAAAAAGAGATGGCACCACATCTAAGACTAGAAGCTGTTCTCCCTGTCCCTCCTCCCCTCCCCTCCCACTCCCTCTCATTACCATGGTGTCCTCGCCAGATTCTCTCAAAGTGCAAGCGCAAGACAGGATGTTGTTTGTGTCAATATTTTTTCCGCATGTAAGGCGCACTTACTGTAGAGGATTGTGGGTAACTCCATTCCTGTCGCATACAGGCAGAAAAACAAACATCTGTCAATCAGTTTCGCTGGGAAAGGTAGTGTTTTAATGGAAATGAGCACAAAGCTAGTGAGATCTTGGTGGATATCCAATGTTTACTTAATTAATCCTGGTGGCATGATAAGTAAACGAGGTAAATGAGACGCAGGGAACCCCCCACAGATTCTAATGAGCATATCGTATACCTAACCAACACCTAACATCTAGTTAAAGCTGCAATAATCAATATACTTTTAATTAAACATTGATTACATTAATGTGGGATTGACTATAGTGAAATATTACCTTTCATCTGTTATTTTGAGCCATTCTTTGTCGTTGTTTTTGTTTTCTTGCCCACAAACTTCACTCTCTTCTTGCTATAAAAAAAGCCTGTTACCTGTTAAAAAAACTCTGAATACCGCCTGTCCAGCACAAACCAACAGACAATTTGAGCAACTAAATAGTAAATGATGATGAATAAACCACGTAAGAGGCACAACTTTTATTTCTTATGATTAGGCAGAGACCAAAACCAAGTTAAAACTGACCTGACTTAGAATACATTCTAAAGTCACTCCATGCCTGCTGAATATGTAAATAAACAATTACAAATTCAGCCATATCAACTTTATGAGACGTTCACCATCCCAAATAGGATCATCAACAAAGAAACCGCATGGTTAACCTTAAATAACAACATTGTTGCCGTAATTCTGCATATGTTTCTGAAATAGACCATTACCTTCAACATATCTAGCAGCAAGGTGTCAACAATTGGTTAAATGTTATGTCTCTATAAAACAAAACAGAATACCTTTTATTGTATCCTGTTCGTTATTTCCAACCACTGCATTTCCAAACAAATATAAATTAATCCAAAAATAATTGCACAACGTAATAATACAAAATAATCATCTGACTCTTAAGAACACTGCAGGACTTTACGAACTTAATCTATTGTCTCTTTATACTGCTTTTTAATTCAATTGATAAAGAAGAAAATGAAAGAACACATTCAAACTCAATTGAAAGTCAGACCTTGAATCACGGATTATATCTACTGTAACCTTTCACTGTGCTTGAGAAAACAATGGATTTTGCAACCAGAAAATGTTGTTCACCAAATAGAAACAAAGTGGAGGTGAAGATGGTGACGGGACTTCTTTAAAACACTGATGGGAATAATTAATTTCCCAATCAGAATGTCTGTATGGCACTATGACTCGGGTCCAAAACCTCTAGTTAAACCTATAATGATCATCTTTTAAATCTCTCAACCCTTTGGTTTAAGTTAAAGGGGACCTATCATGCAAAATGCACTTTTTGATGTCTTGTATACATAAAATGTGTCTCCGGTGCGTCGGGGAACTCACAAAGTGTCAGAAAATAAAACATTCTCTCTTTTCCTCCGTGCGCAGATATCTAAAAACGAGGCTACAACAGAGCTGATCCAGATTTGGCATCCGTAAATGACGTCATATCGGATCAGCACTTCAGTAACAGGGCTGAACAGAGGGATATGAGGCATGGCTAGAATGGGTGATCTGTTTTTGGTATTTTCTTTTGAGCCAAACACTTCATAGACATGTTTTTTATATATTTGTATATCAGGGTTTCCGTTAGCCGGTAATTACCGGTTTTTAGCTGGTAAAATGTAATAAAAACCGGTAAATTCAAAACCTGCCGGTCAAAATGTCCGATGCTCCGATCGATTGGCCGCCGATCATTATCGGCCGATATTCACTCTTAATAGTTTGATCGGTGCTCTCTATAAAGGCCGATCAGGAGAGCTGGATCTGATCGATATGGACATAAACGCGAGTGAAGTGTAACCGGACGCGAGAGAGATCAGATCAGCTGCTGAGTCTGATGGAGACACGCAGCTGCTGCATAATCACCTGAAGCCCCGCCCACTGTTTAGCGAGCTGCTTGAGAAACTGACGGGCTGTCAGGAGAGAGAGGGAGGGAGAGGGGAAAAGAGAGCATCCGTTTCTCCCGTGTTATTAATCAAAGTTAATTTTTGAATAATGTACTTCATTTACTACAAGTAGTTTCTTTGAATGTAATAATTATGTTGTTTGTGGAATAATTTATTGAAAAATTAATCTAAATGTTTCGATCTGTTACGATTATAAACTGAAGCAATATAAAAATGACTCCCATTAACTGAGTTTTAAACATCAGCATATCCGGTCATAGTCCGGTGATTACCTGCTAACGGAAACTCTGCCACACAATTCTTATTATTATTATTGAAACATGACCGGTAAGTTTCAAATTTGTCCGGTAAAATAAATTCTGTCAGGACATTTGACCGGTGAGAAAAAATCCTAGCGGAAACCCTGTTGTATATCTGAGACCTATGCTATTGCCTACAAATAGCATTCAGGTGACCTTTAAAGCATTAAATACCATGTAATTAGTTTGAAATGTCACCCATCCCAATTAAATAGTTTACCTTACTTATAAAGCAAACAGTATGCCCTTTTCTCCAATATCTCATAAATGACAAAAAGCATTGTTTGCCTGTTCACCGTCTGATATGAATGTATGCATATCGGCATGTGTTGGGTTTTAAGTCATGCTGCTCCACACCGCTCTGCTTCCTGCTGGAAACTTTACACTGCGGCGGAATAATCTCCTCTGCCAAACTGCCTTCCTCACAGCATAAAATTGCTGTGCTAAATCTAGCATGGCCTTTATCAGTGGGTGTTGCTGTGCGTCAACAGAATGATGTATAAGCATGGCACCCAACCTGCTATTCATAAGGCTGCTGATTGATGGCTCTTATTACTCGGCTTCATATTGATTTCATGGCATGTCAGCGTGTGATCGTGATTCACAGGAGTTACAAGTGCTGTCTCAACATTTTCTCTCCTCTCTGACCCGATTCCACTTGATGTTGTCCTTGGGTCAGATTTGTAACATTAACCGAAGTTAACAGCTGTCGTTATCCCAGATTAATGACAGAGAATGTCAAGCGGAGACATATGGGAGTGATAGCTTACCCCACACTAGCATTATTTACATGTTGTTATTGATTTGACATAGGCCTGATCTTTAACCTGCAACAAGGTCAGCACTCTATATGCTATCTAAATATGAATGCACACATTAACACCTTAACACAGATTCCATGTAACAGCTCTCACAAGACATTTAACTACATATTTAACACTGGAAATACTGAATCTTAAAGCTGCGCTGATCAATATTTTATATTAACACTGGATCAATATACTATCTCAAATGTGAAAGGGGTAGCTCATTCCAAGGAGCAATACAAGTGTAGAGCAAAGCATAACGATTTGAAAAAATGCCTGACAGGCCTTTTTCAATTACAAGACAGTAACATTTGTATCTGAGTCTGTATCAAGACTTCAAGTTGAATCTCATTCCCCTGAGGATACCGTGCATTACATCTCTGAAGCTGACATCTAAATCAGGCTTTCTATTTCCTCTGATACCACAAGTAAATGTTTGCTTTTATAAGTAAGGCGGTCCAGCTGGTATTTGTCTTTTAAACTAGCTGCATCTGATCAGCAAAAACACGTGGGTTTGCTATCCTGGCTCCAAAATGGTGGAATGAGCTCCCCATTGACATCAGGACAGCAGAAAGCTTACACACCTTCCGGCGCAGACTGAAAACTCGTTAGGGATGCTCCGATCGATCGGTCAACGATCGAGATCGGCCGATACTCACTCTCTACCGATCGATCGATCTAAACATGCCGATCGATCGATCTAAACATGCCGATCGCATGACACTTTTCTCTGTGCGCGGCAAAACAAGCTCGCCAAAATGGCTTCACCGGTCTGGCATTATTTTAAGGTGTCCGAAAAAGACAGTAAAATAGCGGTATGCAACGTGTGTGAAGCAGAAATACTGCAGCTCCGCCCGTCGGACCGGTGAGCGGAGAAAACACACAAGAGTTAGACCTAACACACTTAGCTATTTTATCTACCTCTGGAACAAGCTAAACTAGTTATTATAAATATATGTATTCTTCACTGTCGGATCAGTCATTACTGGATCAGTGAGCTGCATGAGATACTGACCGGCTGTCAGGAGAGAGAGAGAGAGAGAGAGAGAGAGAGAGAGAGAGAGAGAGAGAGAGAGAGAGAGAGAGAGAGAGAGAGAGAGAGAGAGAGAGAGAGAGAGAGAGAGAGAGAGAGAGAGAGAGAGAGAGAGAGAGCGCTTCCGCTAATTTCTCCCGTGTTATTATCCAACGTGAATGTAAACTTGAATAATGAACATCATTTAAATGTAATAATTAAGTTGATTGTTGTTTGTGGAAGCTCCAGTGAATGAGCCCCATTAACTGAGTTTTAAACATCACTTTAAATGGAAGATTTAAAGTGATGTTTAAATCTTCCATTTAGGCCCCGCCCACTCGATCGGATCGGCGATCGTTATCGGCCGATACTGATTCCGGCGATCGGCGATCGGCCCTGAAATTGGCGATCGGAGCATCCCTAGAACTCATCTCTTTCGACTCCACTTCGAGAAATACAATTACTAACAAAGCATTTATATACTAACAAAGGACTGGCTTATCTAAAGCCAGTTGAGAAGCACTTGAAATGTTTTGGCTCTATGAAACCTGATGTACTTACATGATTCTGTTTTCTTCAACTTTGTATCTTCTTGGTCGAATGCACTTATTGCAAGTCGCTTTGGATAAAAGCGTCAGCTAAATGCAATGTAATGTAATCTGACGGACTGTGCATTTGAAAAATAGGAGGATCCAGAGACATTTCAGTCAGCTTTACACAACAGAACTGCAGGGCCCTTCTTCAGTTTTTGTCAGGAAATTCAGTTTATAAAGCAATAAGCCTAATTACCAATGTCGTTGATTATTCATTAAAACCTCCTCAGTTCACTTCCTTTGCTCACTGTGGCAAAGCAGGGCAATTCCACTGATTGGTTTTCACGTAGATAAAGGACCCAAATATCTGCACCGAGGCCGGTGGAGGAAACGAAGGCATGTTTGCGTTGCAGCAGCATCTCTACGTAAGTATTGGTTTCATCTTACTGAGGAGTGACAGTGACAATTATCATTATCACGAGACACTTGATAAGACAGGGGTCACTCCCATAATGATGTCTGCATCAGGATCCATTATGATGTGCATACGTGCAAGTATAGAGTGAGAGTCATGTGTATAATTATGTCTTTATCGAAATATTCCTAATGATAGCTTGTTCATAAGGATGTTGTTGCTGCAACTCATCTGTAATGAGTCTCAGAGGATGGAGTAGCTTATATAAATATCAAAATAGCATCATAAAGATTGTGATGGGTGGCTCATGCATTGTGGAGGCCATTACATATCTTTTTAGAGCAAAGGAGAATAGGAAATACAGATGTAAAAAGATAATTCTCTAGACTCTAAGAGCAATCGTTCCCTGAATGAACGGTAAAGATAGAAACATGAATAGCATCCAGCTCACCTTTGGGTGACTTATGTCTTTGGCATAGTCCTTATGTTAATCTACTTATCATTTACAACACGGAGCGATGTGTACTTCCTGGAACATTTTCATTAGTGCGGTTAGAAACTTAAGAGCCAATGGCCTGTTCCTCATCCCCTGTCATGTTGCCATGGAAACAAGAGGAGAAAGAAGGGAACACAGGAAACGTACTCGTCAAGTCCTCAACTTCACTAACTGTGTGCTGATTTCTTTCATACATAAAAATGTATAATTAGCCTCTAAAAGACATGAAATGATTTAATCAGGACAATAAATATGAACTGCTCGTGCAGGAAATTGTAAAACTATGTTTGACATCCTCCATATTCTATTTTGATATGGAACAAGAATAATATGTAGGTGTCTCTCACCCAAAGTACATCACTTTATTAAAGGGCAAACAGCGCAGAGACATGGAAAGCACACATCCTCTGCTATCTGTGAGTGGGTGCTGATGCGGCACATGGCTTATCACACATAGTTTCAGTATTTGATTACAATCTGCACAGAGATCAAGATAAGGACAATTTCAAAGAGACTGCCAGTACTCTTAAACTGCTCCATCTTAATATATTATTTTTGCTGAAAGATACTTTAACAGAGTTGACCAATGCAGAAAGACATCCGACCATACTTCCTGTAATCACAATGTCATATGCCACACCTGGACCGTTTAGGTTCAAGATGGCCAGTCAAGTAATACAACAACAAACACATGTATACGTTTAATCTTCAGCGGTTTCAAACTTAAGAATAGGAATAAAACCGATTCAAGGCTCATTCAAATAATATGTTGCCTCATCATACTGAACAAAAGATTAGATTCAATTATTTATAAATGAACGGCCCAAGTGCCATTGTCCGATGTAGACGTGTTGTGTCCTCACCACTTAGGATTTCATATAACGGGTCGGTGTGATTACCTCAGTTACCACTAATAACAGATAATTATACAAATGTCTTGAACCCAGATAAACTGTGAGCAACATTAGATAAAGCATTATTTGTCCAAACATTATAATAGGACGACTGCCAAAACTGAATGATCAATCATCCACATTTGTATAAGCAAAATGTTTAGTTAATGCTAACGGTATGTCCACACAGCAGCTTTAAACAAATCTTCCACCGCTTCTCTGCCCATTGACTTTGAATGGGGATGACGTCACTTTGCCTCGCTTTTCGCCGAACTGCATTGTGGGGGAGCGAAGCGAAGATTTCCAAGATTTTCAGGTTTCAAAAGCTGAGCAATGTTCAACTTTTGAAGCTGAGCTGGAAGCGCCAGCCAATCAAATCTCATGTATGCAAATATGACAGTACAAGCGCTAGCCAATCAAACCGCGTGTAAGCAGGGAGAACCAGACCGCAGTTCATTTCCTCATATTCCAAACGAGAAATTACGGTAGCAAATCACCCGGTTCTTTACGACCAGAACTATTAACGGGATACAAACCGGAGGAACCAGGCATGGAGGGAGGCGGCAGAGACAGTGGGTGAAACGGGTAGGTTTTCGCCTGTTTGGGGAGTTTATATATATATATATTGCTCGCATAAAATCCCCGGGGTTTTTTGCTTTGTATGTCGGGGGCGGGAGATTCATGTGATTGGTTGTTGGCCGCGTTGCTCGCAAAAAATCCCCAAGCTTTCAGACACGCCCAGCTCCAAGATTTTCAAGATTTTTTCAAAACTGCTATGTGGACGTAGCGTAAGACAGCAATACATGACCATAACTAATGATGTACAGAGCAAGAGCGATCATATTATATGTCTAACTCAGTGATTGCCTTGATTTTCTTTAAGTACTTATTTATTTAAGATGGGACGATGCACATAATTAACATGAGCACTTGCGTCAAATCCTGCACTTGAGCACTAGAGTCCATCGTGTGAATATGCCAAATGCATTGCTGTAACAGTTGCTGGAAAACTTCTACAAAAAGTATGGAGAAAAAAGAGGAAGTATGGGTGCAAACAAATAATTAGACGGTGGCAGAAGGGTCGCAGTGGAATCAGTCTCCCTTGGAGGGAGGTCATGTGATCACATTACATAAGGCTGTCTCTTGAGTGATGGCTTACAACTCCACAGGGCAACTCTGCACTGCTCGACACACAGGGAGAAGTCTCCAAAGAACATATTCACACAAACCAGACGTTTGTCATGGTTACTAATAACTAGTGTCTTTTGCTTTTAATCTGTAAAGCACTTTGAATCGCCACGTGCTGAAAAGTGCTATATAAATACAATTGCCTTGCCTTAGTGATAACTATTTCTGAGTTTCAAAACATCAGAATACCTTTTTTACAAATCTGCCTGAATTGTGACATAATTATCTCCTATCAACAACATCACTAAGCAATAGTGTTCCCAGGAGAAATCTAGTGTGTGTGTTTGTGTGTGTGAGTGTTGGGAGGGTGAAGTGGACTTATTCAGAGTCACAAGTCAATAAATAATTGAAAAGCTGCTCTTGTTCCACAGTTTTCCCTCCGTCTGCTTGTGTCTGTAATTAAGAGGTTAGGGACCCGCTAATCCAGAGGCTCTGTGTCGGGCAGAGGACGACGCAAGTCTTTCAAGATGCAATCAAACTTTAACAATCAAGAAGCACAACAGTTGCAACTTCAGAAGGAACGGAGTGATTAGAAGAGACGGAAGAGGCGTTGATGGGACACATCAGTTGTTACATAATAAATGCCTTTAAATGATACTTAAATGTGACTTTAACAACCTTATGTTGTTTACAAATTACATCAGGGCTGTGAGGAAAACGTCTGTGCAGCAATGCAGAACCAATGTTCAGGAAATGATGGAAGCTGGAAAGTCTTTAGTCAAACACTGTTATTTATTGAGAGAGAATAACGGCCGGAGAGTTCACAAGGTGAAGTCACAACTTTCCTTATGAGACACCAAGCCAACTCTGGACAAAGGAAGACAGGAACACAGATCTATACATGAAAAAAGGAGGGACCTAAGAGCCCGCCCTTTCTCTAATCAGTACCAGACATTTGGAACAAAGACTGGTTTGGTATTATCAACTCGCATGGTCCAAACTTCCCCCACAGGAAGACAGAGGACCTCTTGACCTTTGTCCTCCTCAAGTTACAGACAGGGCACATGCAAGAAAGACTGAGACTCTCTAAATACACAGATCGGATTAAAATATTCTCTTACAAGGGCCAATATTTAATTTACTCTATGTTGTTACCAAAATGGTATGCCTTCAAATGAGTTTAATATTGAAATTAACTTTCTACACTGAATCCATGCGGGGAAATATTCCTAAAAGTTACTTGGTAGAAAAACTTAGAGTGACGTGAAAACAGTTCACTGCTTCTTCTGCACTTCTGGTATGACATTTCGCCTCAGTACTTGTACTCTAATCTAATCTGCCGAAACCTTCGTGTGCAATATTAAACTTGCGTGAAATATTAAATATAAAAGAATCTGCTTTAGATACTTTAATTTAATTGAAAATGAAAAAGTGTGGTTCCACACAAAGCTCTTCTTTCCTGCATCTGTTAGAGCAGGGATTCTCAAACCTTTTTCAATAATGTACCCCCTTTGAAATTTTTTTTTAGCCAAGTACCCCCTGATCAGCGCAACAACTATTTGTTAGGGGAAAAAAGCCTATATAAAGAGGTACAGTACAGCGCTAACATCATAACATAAATCTCACGTACCCCCTGCAGTACTCCAAAGTACCCCTAGGGGTCCGCGTACCCCCATTTGAGAACCACTGTTAGAGAATGACTCCCATATGAGGTAAGTGCAAACTAAAAAAAGGAAATAACAGTAATGTAAATGTCTTTGCTGCAGTGCTAATATCACTGATCTTGACTCAAGTCGTACAGTCTCACCGGCAACTGATGAAGAAAGACAGGATCTTACGTTATACCGATGCCAGCACCAACACATATATGTTTCCATAACACTGAGTGCGTTCCAAGATTATTTTCTATGGATTTTTTCCTTAGTAATGTCAAGCAAGCTGCCGTCCTTGCTAAGGCAAACTGCACGACAAACAAGAGGTGTTTTATTTACCTCTAACACAATATTTCACTTGTCTATTTCATTCTGGGTCACTTTGCCCTTAAATGCCTTGAGCCTCCACCATGTCATGTCGGCAAAGTGAGGTATAGATTAAGTCATGAATTGAAATTGCTATTGATGTGTGTTCTGGTTATTTTAGGGCCACTCATCCATCACTTTCCTGACTGTATGTTACGATGACAGCTGGATGCAAACCACTGTTGAAATGATTCTATTTTAACAGTGACTCATTATGCTTATGCAATAGTTATGCTTTAACTCATTATTTATACACTCACAGAAATGAATCATGGTAGAGTTTATTTTTAAGCATTTAAATCTATTTGATTTTATTTAAATACTCATATTTTTTAAATGTATGTATTGAAATTAATTATAATCTGTATAATTCCTGTCAATTCTAAAATATATTGAATGTAATTACTTAGAGCAGGGGTGTCAAACTCAATTTCATCGCGGGCCACATTAGAATTATGGTTGCACTCAAAGGGCCGGTGGTAACTTTAAGACTATATAAATATACATAGATAAATATAGATAATAAATATAAAATGTATAATTTTACAGTATTTCCTCTGCATTGGATTATTATCGGATAGGGTAAAATCATTTACGTCTGAAATCATTGCAAGTCTCTTCATTGCGCATGTCACAAAATGAGATGCATTGTGGGACATGTAGTTTATGGGCAACGTTCTCCTGTAAAGCGGCACGTAACATTATAATAAACTTATTATATTCTTTGCAAGTTCTTATGGGCCACATACAATGAAGTGGCGGGCCGGATTTGGCCCCCGGGCCTTGAGTTTGACACCCCTGACTTAGAGGTTAAACAATAGTAGGAACCGAATGCCAACTCATCATTACCTCATATTCACTGCAAAGGAGGGATAAAGTCATTTCAGAGTGTACTATACATTACATAACATGCTGAACTTTTTTACGGAAAACAAACTCAATAACTATACATTTTTGCTATGAAGTACAATTTGTTATCTCTTAATACTTGCAGTTTGCCAATATCCAATACTGGAATGATCTGGGACAATGAGGTGGGAATTTAAAAGCATTACTCTTTGCATTTATCGTACAAAATAAACAAAATAAGAGTTAAAATTAATAAATGATATCCTGTTAAAAGAAGCCACTTGTATATAAGCAAGGTCATTTTCCTAAGGCTTTAATTATTCCACACAAACTGACACTGACCTTAATATTTGAAACAAGGTGTGAGAACTGTCAAATACGTGACTGTGTCTCGCCACGGCACAATAATTGAACCGCCCTTCACCTTGCGCCGTCTTCTGCTGGCGAGTCGTAAGGCAAGGACACCGAGCAGCAACATTTGTGTAGCTCCAGTCACACGGATGTATTTGCATAACCATCCCTACCTGCACATCATTACTCAAATAACCTTGAGCCGGCCAGTTGAATGAGGTGTGACTAATGACCGGAGCAGTTTGTGCTCAAACCTTCAGACCAGGCGAGGGGAATGCTTGGGTCACGGAAATACATCAACAGATTTTAGACTCTTAAAACCCCTTATTAGGTGCTTTAAGCATGTTATGATGACGCTATGGTTACATGTGCAGAGCATTATGTTGACTAAAACCATCATTGTTTGTGTAGGGAAATGTTATATACAAATGCAAACAATATTGTCATCTGTTTTGACAAAAAGCACAGGATAAACAAGAAGAAATAAACAGCATTACATCTGATTTAATTACATGACATGTTACTTGCTCTTACTCTAATTGTGTGTCATGTGGCAGGGGAAGAATACTAAACCAATCTGAACGGACTGTTTTGTGATGTAAGAAGGGACAATGCACCCTTGAGTCCATCATGTAAATGTGTCAGATTAAGCCATGCAGGCTAATATTCATCTGCAGTTGGCAGGTTGATGACATTGAAAGGAAACATAAAAGAGAACTTAAGAACAGGCCAAGACCCGTGAGCACATTCAAAACATATATGCACATTTGAAGCACGATTGCAGATCACATTAAAGCACATTTACATATGCATGCTTCTTGCTTGTCAGTGAGGTCGACAATGTAAGATATGATAATGATGGCTTGTAACAATGTGCCTATGGAAATAAATAAGAAACTGTAAGCTATTAGCCAGCTAAAAGTTTGATTTAATAGGATGCTATACAAACACACTGTCTGTAAATAGACATGTGAATCAGAGTGACACACCGTGCACAGCTGACGTGGTGCAAGTCCAGGGGTTGTTGCTACACTGAGCTTTTAATTATAATTGATAGTGCACAAGTCAAATGACTCTCCAAGGGTTTCCCCTCAGGAGAGTATTCAATGTTATATATTCATGATTACAATATTTAAATTAACTTTGCCCCACGAACATATAACATGAATATATATATATTTTATATACATCCAGTCCAACAAGCAGTAACAATACAATGCTATTAAGAACAGAATTAGCTTTCTTAGCTATAGACGTATTTGCAGTACTAAATTAACGGTATACAGTGTTATTGGTTACTGCAAAGTTCTACATTTCTATATAACTTTTAACATACATGTACCAAAGTATTCATCAGCATGTGTAAGAGACTGGGGTTTGATGGCAACATATGCATAGTCATTTGCTTTATCTGCCAGAATACATCTATAAGGTGTCTACAGTGTCTTTTAAATCAAAATGCTTTCACGGTGCATGATAGAAACCGGTTCCCGTGTGTGTTTAAGGCTCCCATTCAAGTTTGGATGCATTTCCGGCTGCATCAATTCAAATATTATTCAACAATAACCCCAATTAGAAAGAGATCTTGAACTCGAGGCTTCCATTGATTGAACACAATCCATTCAGCGTATCCTCCTTTCTTTTCAAGGTCAAGAGCCTTCAGTCAATGTATAGATCAGAAAGTGTCTCGTACCTGCACACTGTGTAATCACTGGTGCTTCGCCGTCAGCAAACTAGCTTCAGCCTGAGGGCTGGACTTCACTATCAACAAACCAACAGAACAGCTGTGCATTCAGATGAGATCTCCTCAAAGACACCATCTCTTACACACCCTGTAATAATTCAGCATGTGCTCTCTCACAATATTGGAGGGGAAACACAGCAGAGCAATGGTCAAACTGGCAATAAATCAATAATCAAATAGGGGTCACCGATAAGCTTACAAAAGTCAATTCAGCCTATCGCTCTACTTCTGCTTGTAAGTGGTTGCATGTACAGTAGGAGATGCGCACAGTCGGAATACATAAATAAGTAAGCAGTAAGCACTATGAAACCTGCCGCGGTTGCAGAGTGAAACCAAAGCGAGCACATGCTGACGGACGGTCGTAGTGGTGGTGAAACGCAGCATCACTCCACACACTCTACACACTCTAGTCTACACACTGTGGAGTGAGCAGCAGAGTGCTAAGTGCCGGTCTCTTCCAGTCAGTGTATCTGCATGCACCCCATTACTCCATCATTACTCTCTTCACTAACTGGATTAATACCAGAAACAAGTCGGACACAACTGTTATTTATGAGTTACACATATGTAGGAATGTCAACAGAATACATATTTGTATTGACAATCAATAGATAGATGCTATCGTGGCGTTTTTTAATCAAAATTCTTTAAAAATAAATAATATTGAAATATGTCTATATCATCCTTGGTATACCTCAACTATGAGAGACATATACATGTTCTGTATAATAACTACATACAGTGGTGCAAACAAGTATTTAGTCAGCCACCAATTATGCAAGTTCTCCCATTTAAAAAGATGAGAGAGGCCTGTAATTTTCATCCTAGGTACACTTCAACTATGAGAGACAGAATGAGGGGAAAGAACACCTACTGTGAAACATGGGAATGGGCCAAAATACCAGCAACAGTGTGTGAACACCTTGTGAAGACTTACAGAACACGTTTGACCTCTGTCATTACCAACAAAGGGTATATAACAAAGTATTGAGATGAACTTTTGTTTTTGACCAAACACTTATTTTCCACCATAATGTGCAAATACATTCTTTAAAAAACAGACAATGTGATTTTCTGGATTTTTTTTTTTCTCATTCTGTCTCTCATAGTTGAGGTAAACCTAGGATGAACATTACAGGCCTCTCTCATGTTTTTAAGTGTGAGAACTTGCACAATTGGTGGCTGACTAAATACTTTTTTGCCCCACTGTGATAGATTGATAGAGAGATTGATTGATAGATAGATAGATAGATAGATAGATAGATAGATAGATAGATAGATAGATAGATAGATAGATAGATAGATAGATACTGTATAGATAGATATAATGCAAACGTAATAGTATTACAAACAAGTCCCTTCACTTGTATTCATCAATTTAACAACATGCAATACATACAATGTGTTTTTCAACTGTATCCTTAGAAATTAAATGTATCCATGCACAATATTTTCACATTCAACATGTCTAACTGGTATTTTGAGTCACAGCTTAAATTTCCCAGCATAAAACACATCTAACGGGATGTGGCTGTGTTGATGAGACAAATATTGCTTTTGTCAGGCTGTCAGAGCTTCCCATTGTTTCGAGTCTTTTATTGCTCATAAAACGACTCCCTGCTACCCAATGACTGACATGCACCTGTGCCACCCTCCATAAAAACAGCTTTGGTGAACGTTTTAAGCAGCTGTTAACAACTCCTCCAAAACCGAGACAGCAGGTAAATTGATATTGTAAACCATTCCCGGATCAAAGACAAAAGTAGATGCTGAGAAACTGACAGCACAACCAACGCGGATGCATTGAGGAAGCATTAATGAACTCTCTGCTGTGCGAAAGGACTTTATCTGGAATTGGATGTGAAGTCTGCTTTTTGACATGCTGTATCTATATTGTTTTGCTATTTTAGTTATTTCTAGTTAGCTATGTGGAGCAGACAAATAGTGATTTTCACTTTTTGGATACAAATGTGTGATCTGATTGGAGAGGCGCAGCTGCAAAAGACTCGCTGTGTGTGCTGCAAGAGTGGGCTTCACTCACTTCAATTTTAAATCATGAGACTCTATCGGAGAGAGTGCTCTCCGCCACACCAGTGGAGCTTCATACCCAATTACACATGTGAAGAGCACTATCGATGCCCAAACACATCCCAAACTCATCTCAAGTTTAGACAGATATTTTAGTCCCATCATGTGTCCAGGTATCAGATTGTGTTATGCTATTATATGTTGTGAGTAATGCAAGATCAGCAATGGTCGTATCAGTCTTATGTGCCATCAACAAGGGCAAATAAATACGACAGCTTTTAGAGAATATGTTAAAGGTCACCGATTATGCAAAATCCACTTGTTCATGTCTTGTATACATCAACATGTGTCCCCTCTGTGTAAAGACATTCTGAAAGTTTATACCTTATCACCTGAATTAGGGATCGCCAATTTTGGGGCCGATCGCCGATTTGATCGAGTGGGCGGGGCCTATGGGGATCTTCCATTTAAAGTGATGTTTAAAACCCAGTTAATGGGGCTCAGTTAATGAGGCTCATTCACCGGTGCTCAGGGCCGTCCCTGGCCAACTTGGGGCCCCTGTTACGCTTGGATGAAGCAGGTAGGACTCAAATGCAGAATTTAACGAACGAGCTTTATTAAATAATATAAAGCTGTGGCAAAAAAGACAGTATCCAAAATATCCAAAACCAACGAGCAGCACAAGGAACACAGACCGTGGAATAACATGGAGGGAAACAGACAGAAAGCAGACAGGCAGGAAACGGGGGTGAACACTTTACACAATAAAACAGGAAACCCAAAGACAAGAAAAACACCAACACAGACAAAACTACAAACGTGACATAACATGAGAATCGTGACAGCCCCAAGCGACATTGTGAGATGAAACACCGACAGAAGTGAAAAAAAAAATGTGGGAAACAAAGTACTTTGCAAATATAATTCCTGTTTATTATTATTATTATTATTATCAAAACAGTTACTTTTGTATACAGTGAGGTAAATGGTCAGTGTGCATGTATGTCGTTCAGTATGCGTTTACAGGTGGATTTACGTCTGCATTTCCTGCCAAATACTAGCCTCAAAAAGATTAAAATAGATGAATGCATACAAATTGCTTCTACTAATAACAATAATCAATTCAATAATATAAATACTATATTATTTTATTATAATATGTAACAAAACATGCTTATAATGCTCAAAAACTGATATTTCTTAAATCTGTATTAAAATGTAGTTCCCTCTGTCAGCAATGTATCAACTCTACATTTCTCTCAGTATTTCTCTGTGTTGTGGTTGACATGACGATGACTGTTAGGAGTTAAGGGGAGAGGCTGAGCTTCACCATGAAATGTGCAAATTGACATAAAAATGAATAAAAGGGGGAAAAAAGCTCCATGTTTTTTAGGCTGTACACTTTAACTGTTATGTAAGCCAACTAGACAGACAGTTTATCACTCTTCCTCCTGTACATTAGCAGATAAAAGGCATAACATACTTGAATGCATGGTAAATAAAGAATGCTGGAAATAACTGCATCTCCATTAGCCTGATGCTCTGCAGAGACTGCCTTCTTCATGTCGTGAATTGCAGCTGATGTTTTAATATGGCAATTGGCAAAAGTTTGACATTTGACTTATACAACATTCGCAAGGTGTACATTTGTGCGCGGAGAACTGCGCACAAGCCGAGCTCATAAGCCGAGGCCCCCTGCGCATTGTGAGGCCCCATGCAGCCTGCATGATCGGCCTGTAGGGAGGGACGGCCCTGCTGGCGCTTCCACAAACAACAACCAACATAATTATAACATTCAAATGATGTACATTATTAAGTTTACATTCACTTTGGATAATAACTCGGGAGAAATTAGCGGAAGCTCTCTCTCTCTCCCCCTCTCTCTCTCTCTCTCTCCTGACAGCCTGTCAGTATCTCATGCAGCTCACTGTTCCATGAATGACTGACCCGACAGTGAAGAATAAATATATGTATGACTAGTTTAGCTTGTTCCAGAGGTAGATGAAATAGCTAAGTGTGTTAGGTCTAACTCTTACGGAGCGTCCACACTACAGCTTCAAAAATAGCTTGGAGCTGGGCGTGTCTGGAGCTTGGGGATTGTATTCAAGCAACACGACCAACAACCAATCACATGAATCTCCCGCCCCCGATCTACAAAGCAAAACCCCCCGGGGATTTTATGCGAGCAATATATATATAAACTCCCCAAACAGGCGAAAACCTACCAGTTTCCCCCACTGTCTCTGCCACCTCCCTCCATGCCTGGTTCCTCCGGGTTTGTATCCCGGTAGGTGAAGAGGGTCTGGTCATACAAAACCGGGTGATTCGCTACGGCGATAGTTAGTTTCTCCTCCGACTTTTTTTGAAATATAGAAATGAACGGCGGGATATCTCTCCCAGCTTAGACGCGGTTTGATTGGCTACAGCTTCAGCTGTCAGATTTTGGGAAACGGGATTTGATTGGCTGGCGCTGGCTACTCCGGCGTCTCAGGCGACAGAAGTTGAACATTGTTCAACTTCTGTCGCCTGGGACGCCTCGCTCTGCTACCCACAATTCAGTTCGGCGAAAAAGCGCGGCTACGTGACGTCACCCCATTGAAAGTGAATGGGCAGATTGGAGCAGATTGGAGCTTTCGACGCTGTAGTGTAGACGGGCCGTCAGTGTGTGTGTCGCTCCGCTCACCGGTCCGTCACAGCGGGCGGAGCTGCAGGATGTCTGCTTCACACACGATGCATACCGCTATGTTGTTGTAATTTTCGGACACCTTAAAATACTGCCAGACCGGCGAAGCCATTTTGGCGAGCTTGTTTTGCCGCGCACAGAGAAAAGAGTCATGTATTTTACGTCATCATTTTAAGGCATGCGATCGGCTCTCGCGATTGGCATTTTTAGAGAGCACTGATCGATTGGCAGAGAGTGAGTATCGGCCGATATCGATCGGAGCATCCCTAACCTGAATCTCCTAGAGCACCATTGTGTGAGGGGATTATGGGATGCTGCAATGGGTGAATTGTTTGGTATGTTGAGGCCAAACAATTCAGAGACATGTTTTGTATATATCCGAGACCTATAATAAAGTAATGAAAAATAGTATAATAGAGGACCTTTAAGTCAAACACTTTCGATAACACTGGTTGTATCAACAGTGTTATCGAAACACTCAATAACCTCAGTTAATGTGAATAAAATAAGTGAATTCAAGCAAATCCAAATGATCACCACATGCAACTGTTATCTGTGTTGATTATTCACGTGTCCAGGAGAGAACCTTAAAAAGGAGACTAAATGGAGTCTCTGAGATTGTTTCAAATTGGTACTTTAATTAATAAAAAGCGTGGTAATGTCACAAACAGGATATTGTCCGACAGAAATACAGCTGTGTATCTGGCTCTGGTCAGCGGCGAAAGAGACCGAACCTCTCAGGTCGCGCTGTTTATAAATCCTCTGCTGGCTCCTCCCAGCGGGCCGGCTCTCCACGTTTCAATGTCCATTGTTACGCATATCAGAGGATACAGACATTGTACATTCAATATATATCTAAACACGCCTTTTCTCCTCCTTAACTCTTTCATGACTTTTCATTTAACACATTCTAAACGCTGTAATCAATACTCCTAAAAATACAGGAAATACTTCACAGCAGTTTGGTTTCCGGTCAGTCCGAATGTTGTCACATGCTACCCACATCTGTAAACAATAACGTACTCAAATAAACTGTACCTTATCCAACAATAATAATATCTCGACGTCTATAGTTGTAGTGTTGAAATCAGTAGGTTTCGCTGTGCAACATCATATCGCTGCTAAATTCACCTCTATAGTAAATGGTATATTAGCCTCATGCTAACCGGAGATGAAGGATTTTCAGAATAAAAGCTTAACAACTGGTTGTGCACAAGAACTTCTGGTTTTTCAGTATAAAACAGCATTTAAACTGACGGTATGTTTAAGGTGCACTATGCTATCAAAACTTTGATTTTAATTTCTAACACAACACAGCCACATAGCAATCTAAAATCTTTTAAAAAATGTAATGAAAAAGTATAATAATAACTATTAATAGTAATAATAATATAAAATAATTGTATTGGAAATAGAAAACAAATAAAACAAACCTGCACTTTCCAATGACTGACGTGCTTTTTTTCCTATCTGCTGCCATCAAAGTGTGGCATACTGTGCTTATTCCCCACAAACAACACGTCTAAATGTAATAACTACTGAAAATAAATAACCTCCCAGTTCTTTGTCTACAGTGACAGACTAAACAACTCCCTGTGGCACACAGGCTTACTGAACATAAAAATAAGAGCAGGAAAAACATCAGATAGGATCTGGGAAAAAAGTCCACTGGGAGACAGAAGTGCCTCCAACACACGGTGTTCCACACATAGCCAAACTTTAAATGTAAATTCAAGCTTGTTTCAAAGGTATTCGTTAGAGTTTTAATCGATACGTTCCAGACGCTAAAGTATTCTGCTTCTAAAATGTTTTCTCTTGTTGTCTCAGTTTAGGAGGGGGGATCGGTGCCCAAAGGAATTTCAAAACCAGTCCCCCCATAACGGACTCCATGACAAAGAACTACTGTTATTGCAGCAGTTTACATCATGCTATTGACTTTGTTTCAGATGCTACTTAACCAGCCGCCACAGGCTATGTACAATCTGGTTTGCAGATAAAGCTGCATGCACACATTCTATGTTGGCATCGGGGATAAGAGAAACAAGAGATGCCATATGCTGCTGTTACTAATTAGCTTGTCTTGACCCAATGTCAATCCAAATGTTACCTTTCCATTATATCGCACACAGAGAACAACTGCATGACCAGAATAATAAATATGTGCTTGGAAGTTGGTAATCAAGGGAAATACAAGAAGCAGAACACTTAGAATTGAGGGTAATTCACACAAAGACCTCACATCTGATCAGGCACCAAGAGAAGAACGTGTATAATAATACAACCATTTATAAATACCACATATTATCTTATATTAATCCTTTAGTTAGGGACAAGAGAAAACAAAAAAAGATGGAAGAAATGACATGTTAGGGTAATTAAAAGCTCATCATGTATGAATTAAGCCAATCTCATAATATTATCGCAAGGACAACTAAAATGAAGACACTGACACTGATTTAGTACATTATATTACAAACAATTCATGTTACTAGATCATAATCTAACATGTCCATTTTGATGGCATCAATATTCATAATATGATTTAATAGTATAAATATTACCTAGAATGGGTAGGTTATTGTTTTTCCTTCAATTAACACTTGTTATGGTAGGTATGTAAATTAGATGAAGGTAACACAATGTGCTTTGCTGACAGAGTACTCCTTACTGTGAATCATAAGGAGAGAAACATTAAAAATCACATGTTTTATGAGGTCCTGCATCTGGCCTTTTAAAATGTGTGTGTGTGAGGACTTATGGTCCAGGCTCTCGTCACCTCACGCCTAGACTACTGCAACTCCCTCCTGGCTGGTCTACCTGCATGTGCCATCCGACCTCTGCAGCTCATCCAGAATGCAGCGGCTCGTCTGGTCTTCAACCTTCCTAAATTCTCCCACACCACGCCGCTCCTCCGCTCTCTCCACTGGCTTCCGGTAACTGCTAGAATCCACTTCAAGACACTGGTACTTGCGTACCATGCTGCAAATGGATCTGGCCCTTCCTACATCCAGGACATGGTTAAACTGTACACCCCAGCACGTGTACTCCGCTCTGCATCAACCAAACGGCTCGCTGCACCCGCGCTGCGAGGGGGACCCAAGTTCCCATCAGCACAAACACGTGGGTTTGCTATCCTGGCTCCATAATGGTGGAATGAGCTCCCCATTGACATCAGGACAGCAGATAGCTTACACACCTTCCGGCGCAGACTGAAAACTCATCTCTTTCGACTCCACTTCGAGCGATAGAATTATTAACAAAGAACTTATATACTAATAAAGGACTGGCTTACCTAAAGCCAGTTGAGTAGCACTTGAAATGTTTGGCTCTATGAAACCTGATGTACTTATATGATTCTGTTTTCTTCAAGTTTGTATCTTGTTGGTCGAACGCACTTATTGTAAGTCGCTTTGGATAAAAGCGTCAGCTAAATGCAATGTAATGTAATGAGGAGGTTTGTGTTAGTTGTCAATCTTATCAGAAACTCCAGATGGAGGAACAATGTATACATGTTTGTTATTGTCTTAATGCCTTACTGCAGTTATAATGAGGCTCTATTTATAGACAGAAGTAGGAACAGGAGTAAAGATGACAAGTTTCATATATGTATCCATTTCAAACAAAATGATATATTATGTATGTTTCTACAGGAAAGATTGTATATATATTCTTGGTTATTTGTATCCTATAATAAAACCATGAAACAGAAGCCAGTGTGCTCAGTGGAAATAGTGCGACAGAGATTCATTTATTAGCCTGCCTACAACACGTCAGGAGTTGGCAGCAACTGGCAGCAAAGAAAAACAAATAATACCCGCGAGGAATCTCTTGAAATCAATTTCCAACCAATTTCTGGCTGCGCACTGAAGGGACACTATTGGAGCACATATGGCTTTGACGATGATATCATAACCCATGTGAAGAAACTGAGATTACCACTACGATAGACCCTGTAGATAACGGCAGAAGTCATTTTACATCATGTCAAGAAGCAGATAAGTCAATGTCTAAGGCCATGAAATATCCATTAATCCACAAGAAAGCCTTTTTCACACTTCATGTATTTTTACGCCAATCAGGTGACACTCACAATCCTATAAAAGCTGCAGCATGACCGCTTATAAAGGGACAGAAACGGCTTCATCCAGGGACACATGTCGCCTAATTCCTTACGTCCTCTTCTTCTGTCTTCAGGGTTTCTTCCACTGTCGTCTCATATTTTTTCCACCCATTAAGTCCCGCAACAACACTTACTTTGAACTGGAAGTATAGTACGAATCACTGAAGCGACACACTCTCCAAATGTGGTCTCAAGTGTTCTTTAAAGGCTGGGATTCCCATTGATACCTTATTTGAATTAAGTGACACCAAAAATTGAATATTTCACATGTTTTTTATGATATAGTTGAAACTATAAAAGGTTACACTTTCTCTCACACTCTCCCCCACACACACACACACACACACACACACACACACACACACACACACACACACACACACACACACACACACACACACACACACACACACACACACACACACACACACACACACACACACACACACGTCTTCCCAGTCAGATTAAGAGCAAACAGGGGGCACTTCGATTACAGCAGTAAAATGACCCGCTTCACACAAAGTTCACCTCATTTTGGTTGCAAATTAAATGTCAGCTTTGCTTTGAGTAGCTGAGCATGTAGCCTCACAGAATACAAATATGCTGTGGCCATTCCTCCACATCAACTTACCCTGTAGGGCCGTTTGTTGAAATAAATCCAACAGAGGATTTTTGCTTTCAATAATATATTTCCATTTCAATCAAATACACAATGTCCTCATAAAGATATGAAATGTTTGACAGTTCCAACTCTCACAGCAGGGATACAAAAATAAATCGCATCAGCTTCAATTAGACTGTAGCCTCAATCATATTAACAGCATCATCTTCATTAGTGGCCTGACCTCAAGTGTAATCACAGCATACCGTCGACACTTCTTAGCAAAGCACATTACAGTGTGCGGACATACAGGTTTAATCTAAGGCAGGTAGCCAGCATACTTGCCAACCCTCCCGATTTTCACGGGAGACTCCCGATTTCATTTCCCTCTCCCGGTTTCCTCCCGGGGTCATATTTCTCCCACATACAATCAGATTTACTCAGGACTGTTTCCACTCGGACTTTAATACAGCTACACCATTGCTTGGTTTCCATGGTAGCGCGTCTCTTTAGCAGCGTCTGAGAGGGTGAGGAAGATAGTCACAAGAATCGACAACTCTACCCTCTGCTCACTCCTTTCCTGTCAAATGGGTCCAGCCTTCACACATCAAGGATCTACCCCCCCCCCCTCGGCGGTGGTTTTGAAATGCTCCCGATTTCTGAGGTCTCAAGGTTGGCAAGTAGGGTTAGTAACCAGAAACACATGGGGCCTTGTACTCATTTTCAGGCTCATATTTGTATGTTGTGCCTCTACCGTTACTGTTTACATGCTTTAATGTTTAAAAAGTGCTTTCATTTTCTCATACTGCCTGTGCCGCAGCGCCTCTTTTCACCCTCTGTCGGGAACTTGAGCGCAGTCTGCTCTGATTGGTTAGCAGGTCAGCTATGTTGTGATTGGTCACCCACTCAGAGATGTCCCACCCCTTAGCCTTGCACGCGCAATGTGTTGGAGTGCTAGCCAATAGAGGTACAAGTGTAACATTGTTATGTCCTTATGTTCCGGAAGTAAACGAAGGAGTCCAATGGAGGTGCATGCTTCAGCAAAATGCCTTTCCTCAGTGTTCACCACACTCCACACCACTCAAGTGAACAAGTGCCCTGTCATACAATTCATAATATGTGCTTGAAACTCTAGAGGAAGTTGGCTTTGAAGTTAGTAATGTGATTCATTTACCGTATTTGCTTTTTTTGGTTTCCAAATTCATTGCAGGCATTGACAGCCCGACTCTAATACAGTCCATCATGCTGTCTCTGAACTATTTGGATCCCAGCTTGCCATAATACTTTCTCAAACCCTTCACAGAGTGATCACTAGCTCACCAGTGCCTCTCAGCCCTCTGCTCCAAGGGTCTTTCAAATGTGGCTTAAGTGAGAAAAGCTCACCTGAGCCTGGCGCACTTAAGGTTGTTATATCTGAAGACTGCAGGGAGCCTCTCCTCTCCTCCTCCTCCTCCTCCATCATAATCTTCCCTCTGAACTCCAGACAGCGTTAACTCCCCACTGGAGCAGGTGATGAGTGGCAGTGTTAATGTTATGCTACGTAGATAGCATGTTCCCAGGTTGTGTCACAAACACATGCTTGCAACATGTGCACAACAACATAACACATGCGTTCGGCGTATGCATAACCAGGCACAGCTTACCGTATAGTCAATGAAAACAAAGCTGTGTGTTGCTTTAAGGCTTCCAATAATAATACAAAAGTAAATCATACTGAATGATAGAACTAGTCAAGTGCAAGCACACATTCATAAACGTACACATATTGGATGTAAACAAGAAAGTCCTACCTTTAGCAGTTGCTCCCCAAACTACAAACTGCATACATATAGCCTCATTTTAGGTTAGTGAGTACCAACTACAGACTGCATACACTATCAGGCAAATCTCTCCAGAGCTTCCTCCAAAGGAAGTAGATAGATTAAAGAAGCCATCTCAGCCAGAGAGGAAGATATGACAGGCTAGTCTAGACTGAAAGGTCTCTTGCTTAGGATGTCTGGTATGAGAAGATATTATCAAGTGAGTACGGTAAATCTGATGTTAACTACTGACATATCTCAAGCACAATGATATGCCTACATTGCTGAAAAAAGCGAATACAGGTGGTGGGCATGGCTGCAACTACTAGGTTGTGAGTGACACAAATAAATCAGGGTTAGGGTTTAAAGCTTGCACACTGGACGCAAGTGTTTTTATTTCAACACCTTAATAAGCCTCATGGTTCCAGCTGAGCCGCTCAGATAACATCAACAGGGTTCATGTACTAATAACATTGATGAAGGTGGAAGCTGCCCTGACAAAAGTAATATGACAGGGAGGGAGATGTCAATATGCACGGCTTTCCACACTACCTGAAAATAAATCCAATCAGAAACAGAGATTGAAAACACCTGTATGTGAGGACCGTTGGCTTTCAACTGAAACCTTTCCAAAAGCATTGTGGCACATACTGTAGTTATGGAAACCACTTTGAAACATGACTCATGAGGTGTTTAAAAGCATTAACAGCAACACGACTTCCATTTAAAAGATCTGGACAGAGTGCCATATAAGCTAATCATAAGGCGGTAAAACCTGTTCCTTTAGTCAGCCAAACGACGACAGTAAGCCTAAATGTTTCACCGTAAAACATACTAGGTGGTGGGATCACACAGGAAGTGATATTAGTAGACCACTCATATCATAATAAGGCTTCCCAAACGTGTGTGGCCAGTCCAATCTCCCAGCATTAAGACAGCAACATTCCCACAACCTCAGAGATGAACTTTGTATGTCATTATATTAATTTGAGAATGGTATGTTACTGTATACGTTAAGAAACCTGAGGGAGACCTCAAATGGCATTATACAAAAGCTGATATATAACTTGTCCCCAAATAAAAGTCCCACTGCAGTCAGCATGTCGTTGTGTCACCCCAAATTGTTCCTGTGGGGATTTTCCACAGTATTGAATGTATGTAAGTCGCTTTGGATAAAAGAGTCTAACAACTGACATGTGAAAAAAAAAAGTCTATGAAATAATAATAATTATAATAATAATAACTGCAGCTGAATAATCAGCAGGATTTCAGACAAACTTAAATGCAAAAACCCAAACCCCCTTCTTTATTTCGTTCTCTTTTCCTGGTCTTAAAAAGTGCCCTTTTAGAATGTGCAAATTAGCATGTATTAGCATTTAGGTTTGTTGTTTATTTATTTAAACCTGTTCAGTATTTTACTGAATCCCACTGCCATTTACAAGAAGAGCAAACATCATTTGGATGGCCAACGAAGATGCGAGTGCTAGACTCTGACCAGAATACTAATGCCAGAGACATGGTGAGGAAAAGATTTAGAAGCACTTTCTATCACATAAAAAACCATGGACTGCTTGAACCCCGTTCAAATTAACATACACAGTGACAGTTCTTCAGCCTGATAGCATCTTTTATATGTGGCATTTCCATTTTTTGCTGAATATCAACTTGCATTAAAGAATGTCTTTCTGTAAGGATGGTTAGGTCATTTTATATTTCTTACAGCACCACTTTGTAATGTACGAACCATCAGGATTAACCAGTTCAGAACTTTTTAAATCCTATTAACAACAAATTAAAGGCTTGCGTTGATGATTTTATAGCGTCAGGAAATATATGTTAGTGATATTTAAACAAAATATGAAAATGCTTGTTGATATTCTTTATGCCATCTTGTTTTCTGCATGTGCATTGTTGTTGTTTTTTAAATACTATACTACAAGCTCAGCTGCTTACTAACAAGCTAATACACATGCTTATTTGACCGTGAAAGTGAAAACACACATTCAGTCAGTAACATACAACCCTCACTCTCTTTTGTGCAATGTTAAAAGCTATCCAATTAACAATATAATTGACTTGGTGCCTCATTGTTGCACTGACTGTGCTAAATGTGTTTTTCTCGTGTTCTACATCTGATTGTTTACCAGCAAAGGACAATTGTGACGTAGCATTGACATGCTGTATCAGTTTAAACATATATTGACTTTTATATTTAATAGATGCAAGTAACCCCCCCCTTCTTTCTCCTGCTGCGTTGCTCCAAAAATAGAGCTCTGGGTGCATCATCATCCATGATAATTAAAACTATTGGCAGCTTGCTTTAGCGTGTGTTTTCACTCCCTACTGACGCTGATCAGAGTGGAGAGACTTTAGTACAGTCAGGACTGGGAACTGATCCAGCAGCGATGTTTGTGGAAGAGGCACCTCTCACCCAGCTGTGCTTGTGTAATATACTTGCTCTTTTGAGGCCTGAAATTAATCTAAAATAAATACTATTATCATGGTTTAATTATAGCTTATTCAGCGTGTTTCCAAGCAAGCTGTGACAGTGAGTGTTACAGCTTTCAAATATCACAAAGCAGGTTTTGACAGAAGCTTGTGTTCCAGGACATCAGAGTAACAAACAAGCCGGGGGCCGATGGAGAGGTCTCAATTAGATATTATTTTTAATTCACCCCCTAATGTGAGACTGTGTGTGTGAGAGTGCATGTGTGCCAATTTCCAAATTGAAAAGTGTTGTTGACCAGCCAAAAATGAAATATTGTAATAAAGGCTGTCTATAAGTCATCACCATGCTGACTCACTGACAACATTTTCAAAAGGCTGTATGGACATAAATCCTACATACAGATGGTCCCAGTTTTCTTCAAACATAGAGGCCCACGTATTGTCTAAAATAGATGACCTGTTGGGATTGTGAAACATGTTCTGAACCACATATTGATACATGATCAATTGGCTCATTGTATTGCCTACAAGGGTGTGAATTTCACCAGCATGCACATTCACTAATCCAAGAATTTGTCTCTGATGTCTTGTCCCACGCTTCTTGAGTAATTCATGGCAGGCTAGGTGGAAAATATTAATAAAAAACATAAATTAAATGAATAGTATGTTCACTGTCAACTACTCGGCCAAACCTTTCATTGTTGTGAGCAGGAAGTTAACCAAGAATAGTAGCATGTTTTTTGTTGGCAGTTTGCTATTTTGAGACAGACAGAGGAAAACTGAGATGTATCATAAACATCAAGAAGTTATTTTGAAGTGGACATATTATGCTTATTTCAGTGTTCATATTTGTATTGTGTGAGTCTTCTACGACATATGTACATGCTTAAATGTTCAAAAAGGTCTTCTCACCCTCTGTCTGAAACCAGAGCCCAGTCTGCTCTCATTGGTTAGCTGGCCGGCTCTGTTGTGATTGGTCAAACGCTTAGAGATGTCCCACCTTTTAGCATCACTTACAATGTTATTATATAGTAATGTCCTTAAGTTACGAAAATAATCAAAAGAGTCTAATGGAGGCGTTTCAGGCAGGGGGGGGTGTGTGGGAGAGAAACTCCCTCTTGAGGGAACTTTGGGATTTTAGTCTTTGCAGACCATTTACATGCACACAAACCTACAGTATACAACACACAACAAGAAAGGGAACATCCCAAAAAGCATAATAAGGCCCCTTTCATATTTAGTATTAATAACCTTGCAGTTTAAACATAACATAGCAGCTAAAACCCCAACACAATCTTTTCACTCTGGAAACACATTTGGGATTTGACCTACTCCTGGAATGTAGGAGGTGTATCTTGCTACGTGTGCCAGAAAGCTTCAAAGTATAGTTTTATTTGGGAGTTTGATAAGCACAAACAGTTTCAACAGAACTCATAGGTGGGACAATAAGGGCTTTGTAAATTAAGATTAAATGGTGATTTAACATAGTAAAGCTGCCACCCTGTGATTAGGAAGAATATAATTCTGAGTACAGCTGTACAAAATGTAGGGTTCTCAGTCCTCATATCACTCTCTCCCCATAACAATTCATGTTGGAAGCAATTTCACTCGGCTCTGGTTAAGTGCCAACAACTGAGGCAGAAGGAAGAAAGCTGATACTTCCTTTTCCCAGCATAACTATAATGAACAGGAGCAGTGTTGTTAGAGTAGTGCCTCCATTTTGAAAGGTGTAACATTACAGGAAGTAAAGCTATATTTTATGCATGTCAGTCAAAGAGCATTTTATAGAAATGCTATCCAGATGATCAATAAAACCATCACTGTGTTGTGTCACAGTAATTACAGTTAGCAAGGCATTTCTTTTTAATCATGGGCCAGACTTGATTGACGAGTGATTGAATTAGACTTTCCTGAATTAGATTACCGTACTTTTCGGACTATGAAGCGCACCTGCATATAAGCCGCAGCAGCTAAATTGTCCGTCTGTCTTGCTCTCGTTCTGTCTCTCGGTTCCACTTTTACTTTGGCGCGCTACCTGTCTCACTCTTTTCCGGCCTCCAGCTTTTCCTGCTGGAGCCCGCCGCTTAAAGGTGGCGGGCGCGGACCGGTCATAGAGCCCATAGCGTTAAAGGTGGTTAATTTTACCTGTAAAATCCATAGATTTAGGAGGTTCCCTAGTGGCCGTTAGCTGTACAAAAAAAATGCGGAAAAAAAGTTGCGGCTTTTAGTCCGAAAAGCACGGTAGATCTAATCATCAGGCCACGTTGTACAGTAGTTCTTCAATGTAAAAACTATTATTTGCTGGGATGTGCATTTGCGTTTGCCATGGTACACTTTCAAAGCAAACTAAAAAGTACATTGCAAAAGATTGCGTTGATCTGCAATATCGGGCAAGTGACCTAAACTAAATGATCATTACAACATGAAAACATAATGCTGCAGTGCAGTGGCACAAGCCATCATTTCCCTCAATTGGCTCTAATATGATCAGAGATTGTGCACTTGTCACAAACCATCTAACAGGAGTCTAACCAGTGGTTTATTTTTTAAATGAACATTATAATTCCAATTCATAAGCCCTATTTTATTTAATGAAGAACAAGAACAACAGTCTTGCTCTTTAAAATAATTGTCATGGAGACAATGTATCCTAAATGAAACTGGGGGCAACCGAGGAAGCATGTGATATGATTTTTTTTAGAGCAACAGGATGCACAAAAGGTCAGAGTTGAATCCTTTGCTAGGACAGTCACATACAATTATCCCTATTGTGTTGGTCTAGCAAGAGATGGAAATACGGATTATAAAAGCTGTTCCTGAATTATGTATTCATTTTCCAATTTATAACATTTAGCTAAGTCTGCCGGAAAAATTAGACAGGGGAAATGAACACATATTGCTCTCTTATCCTACATGAGCAACTACTGAGTAAGGTCCTCACCCTACAACTGCTGCAGACTTCAGCTTGGACAAATCCCAAATGTGAATATACGGGAGGAACAGGGCGATCATTCCAGAAAAGGTCTCATTTGTTGAAATTCAGATATGTTTTAGTGTTAGTTAGGATGATGTGTACATGATGTGAAAGACTGCTTATATGTTCTGTCTCGTAAAAGGAGCACATACTATGCCACAGAATGATAGGAGATTGATATCATCATATGTCCTGGGTTGCTAAAGGGATATAGAATAAAGTAATCTCATCGATGAAATTGTAAACCCCTCCCCCCCAAAAAAACTCACTTAAAGTAAATTCAGTTTTTTCTGTATACTGTAATCCTGATATTTAGAATAAACATCTTTCAAAATATAGCATTTACATTTACATCCTGCTTGATTTATAAACAACCAAACAGAAAATACTTGGCTATTTAGGCTTAAAGTATTTTGTCTGAGAACAGTCTGTTATGGAGTTCCTCAGGGTTATATACTTGGTCCTCCATTGTTTTTTAAGCCGCATTGGTCAAAATGCGCCTTATTGTCTTCCTGCCTGCCCTTGATAATAGGGATCCATTAAAGTATATGAAAGGACCATTGTTTACCTTAGGAATACTGTATCCAGTTAAAACCTACTCCTGAATCACCAATAGCTCAGCTACCTAAGAATTCCAGTAAACCAATCACTTCCAGTACTTTTTTCACATAGTACACATGACCAAAAGCCCACAACAGTAAGGTATGCATTTTCATATCCACCTTTGAGTAAAATATAGTATATCAAACTGCACTGCCTTAGTTTAGATGAGAAATGTGTAGTACTTCTGTGGCCTCACCTAGAAACCACCCCAACATCTAATCTGCTCATGAATTTTAAAGACCGTCTTTGTGACAAGCGTTTTACATTAAGTTTTGTATTAACATCGTGTTAGAAGGAGAGGAGCTGATTCAACTGTTAAGCAGAATAAGCTTTGATATAATTCAGTCACAAAATAATTATCCTCCTTCTTCTTGTAGCTTTTTAGCTGAGAGTTATAGGGAAAAGGGTAGATTCATCTGGATTTTGGATTCATTGAAGTGATTAGCAAATCCTTCATCCCTTTTAGGTGGTGGATGGCCAGAAGTGTATTAAACTTGAATTGAATTTACTTTAAACACTCATGGTGAGAGTTAAAAACATTTTTGTTCAGACACAATTGTTTTGACTTAGTATAAAGAATAGGATAATGTGCTATACATGTTAAATTGGGTCTAGCAAGAAACAACTGTGTGATAATAAGCTCATATCCACAACACTTTACAATGCTTGCCCACCACTATGAACACCATTAACTGTGAATTGCTGTGACACATTTGCCAACTTCATTTCATGCATCATGGTAAATCATGAAACCACATCAGTAATACCCATCATTCTCTCTAACGGCCTTGAGAATAATTGCCTTGGAGGTTAAGCACACGTGAGTAGTTCACTTCTCATTTGGCGATGGGCAGTATCAGTGGTTTCTCGCTGTGGATGCAGGAGCATTAATGGGCACTGTGTATAACTGTGAGTCAACCTCCGATGCAAGTCACCCACTGCATGGTAAGCTTTTACTGCAGCAGAGTATGGTATAAATGACTCAAGCTAGCCACACACTAAGGCACATCCTTTGTCTGTGTGTGTGCCTGAGGCAGACTGAGAGAAAGAGGAAGACATCACTTAATAATTACAAAAAAAATCTACTCATTTAGTAGAATACTAGACATAAGCTCTACATTTATAAGTGATGTATTCAAGGATATATTCTTGATTCCACTTTTCATTGGAATTGAAACCCTCATGAAATCTTTATTTAGCTAAATCAGATACATTTTATTCAAACCCCTTAAACCAAAAGCTATATTGCATTAAGCATGTTCAGCCTGGCTGTCAAAGATTCAAATAGTGAGTGGCTAAAATCCCAAGTTCTCTCCAGAGGGAGTTTCTCTCCCTCCCCGCCCTAATTGAAACGCCTCCATTTACTCCTTTGTTTACTTCTGCAACATAGTGACATCACTATCTAAAACTAGTTATTCTCTTGTTCAGCGCTTTAACACATTGTACTGTAGGTGAACCCAAAGCGGCTCACCAATCAGAGTTAACCAATCAGAGCAGATGGTGACGGTGAAAAGAGGTGCTGCAGCACAAGCAGTTTGAGGAAAATGAATCCGTTTTTGAACAGCATGTAAACATATCACGGTCGAGGCACAAAAGTATTAATTACTATCATTATGCAACCTGAAAATATCCATAATAGGGCCTGTTTAGTCGATATAAGCAAAGACTAGATATGTGATACACTGATGAGACAAACACTTTCAATACACTGCATTAAATCCAATCAGCTTGAATATATGTTTCAAAATTAACTCTGCCAATGATCCAAAACTCTTTAATCCGAACTTGAACGTCTGTGGCTGCACCTGCAGTTTAATATGCCTCAGAGTATCAGCAGTCATTGCCTAAGTGCTGGAAAGGAATTATAAATGAAACAGAAGAAGAGGGTCTACCCAAGGCGGGGTAATTCGATTTATCTTTTATTATTCTTCCATCCTCCGGTGTTATCGTGGTTTCTTCTCCAAAATGGGAAATTAGATAAATATTGATGTCCTTTACAGGAAATGCAGGCAAGCATGTGTGAGAAAAAGTACGTCCATCCCTTTTTCCATCGGGACAGCGTGGAAGTTGGTGTAAACTGACCCCCTACGAAATGCCTCAGAATAAGTTTCCCTGCCTTAAGGCGTTCTATCGTTGTCTCTTTGTCCTCTTCTGCGTGGCATCCTGTCAACCTTGCATTATTTCATCCTCTCTCCTTTGCTTCCCTCCTACATCACCTTCACTAGCCCCTCTCTCCTATTCTCTCCATTGCTTTCAGTAACAGCATTAGCGTCCCTCCTCTCTTTCTCTCTCCCTCTTGTGTTCCAACATCTCTCACTCTCTCCTCTCCAACAATCTCTCTTTACTCCCGTCCCTGTAGAGTTCACAGAGACAAGAGAGGGAGATGAACACAGCATGAATAACAAGACAGCGGCAGTAGATCTAAAAGGAAGGAAGCTCATCCAGAATGCAGAGGGGACCAAAATAGCAACATCGATTTTACCTCATTCTAGAAAGTGAAAAAAAGGGAAACATTCCACGTATTTTATTAACATGATATATTCCTAAGGATAAGATTGATAAACATAGAAGAAATTATTACATTAATTCAACATCTTTCTCTTCGTGCATCCACGTGATGTAAAAGTCAGCCATCTCACTGTCTAATGATCGCTTTAGAAGTCAGAGCTGTTCTCAAAAGGCCCCATTAGGTAATCAGACACATCAACATGAAGGGAAGTTGCAATCCCCCCCCCCCCAGCTGTGGAGCTATCTGCGAGAATATGTGTGCAGACAGGCATACAAAGACATATTGTTTCATCACACCTACATCGAGCACACACACGTTCTGTTCAAGTCACACATTATGTTGCTCTCCTCCACAGAAAGTTAAGCATGATCAATCCAGCCGTTCCTATTCTGCTTGCACCTACGGAATTATGATTAACCTCGGTGTTATAACCTCCCTGTCAGTGTTTCCAAATGGCCAACACAAACAGCATCACTGGCATGTAGGAGACCATGCAAAGTTTTCTCTAAGGGATTGGAGCTGAACATAACAGCAGATCAATAGCAAATACCAAGTGGAGCAGTTTCCCCTCCAGCCTCTGAAAGCACGAGCAACACTGCTGGAGTCGACACACATTTCTGTTCCCTGTGTCCCTGCCTCTCACACAACCCTTCCTCATTTCCCCCCCCTCTCCATGTCCTGAATAGCTTGCTCCGCTTCATTTAACTGCTCCACTATCCCATAATGTGTACTGCTTGCACCTGTCAATATGTTATGAGCCGCACATCAGGTAGGAAGTGGAAGAAAAGGAGACAGCTATATAAAGAGGAGAGAGAAGGAACACATCCTTACCAGCGCTGGAACGAAGGAAATCCAGAAATGGCTTGCTTCATTCCACGGAGGCTGCTCATTAAATCCAAGATACGGGGGAAATGATTGAAGATTCCATCGAGATGCTGCCCCGAGAGGAAGGAAATGAGATTCTTTAATAGCAGGATTTTAAAGTGTTGTTAAAAAAGTCTGGTAAATATGCACAAGGAGAAGGATCTGATATCCAAGTCCAGAGCACTTTAGGAGTCCGAACAGTCAGCTGCGAAGCCACACGTGTACGCTCACTGACACATGCGGTTCACACTGCAAGTCACACACATACGCACACACACACATAGGGAGGATATGTCCTCTGTGAGAACGGAGGGATGGAGAGAGAGAGAAAGAGACACACCGCGCTACGGAGGGGATCTGGAGAAGGGTACGGTGGAGGGAGGAGCCGCAGTATGAGAGATTGAGAGAGGGGAGGGAGGAGGAAGAGAGGGAGGAGAGTCTCTCCATCCCTCCTTATTACTCCCTACATTTGAACTGCAGTGTGATATGCTAAACATGTGACAGTGGGAAGTAATACATTACTTTGTACACTGATGATACATTTATTTGTTACCGTTTTCCATGTTAAACAGTTAAATACAAGGGTGGGGGGGCGGGGGGCATAGTGGGTTGCCCGTAGGTGTTCGGATCAGGGGGTCACAGGTTCAAACCCACTGCAGTCAGCATGTCGTTGTGTCCCTGAGACACTTCTCCCCAAAGTGCTCCTGTGGGGATTGCCCACAGTATTGAGTATGTACGTCGCTTTGGATAAAAGCGTCTACCAAGTGACATCTATGTAATGTGAAAGACATGCTGTAACAACCAGATTTCTTTGTGTATCAAAATGCTGAGTAATGCCGCTTCCTCATGCACAAGCCACACAGATACATATGATGGTAAGATGGCTGAGGAAGATGAGAAGGAAGCAGCAGGTTGATGCATGGAGCAGAAAGCCCAGATCCATATCGACTAACTTTGCAAACCACCATCACAGGACCTCTTCTAACTGTGCCAGCTGCATCAGATATGAACCTACTTGGTAGTTATAACCTTAATGTAATGTATGCCACTTTACTCTATGCATCAGCCTACATGAAATACATATTTTAAAAAGTTATTTACTGTTTGGCTTGCTCAGAAAGTGTTTAAATGTGGAAATGATATAAAAAAACAAGCATTTTGTAAAACGGTTGAAGGACAAAGTCAAAGTCAGTTCAGCTTTTTGTTTCAAAGTACTTTCGGAAACGACTCTTGCAAAAGTGGAATAAGAGTGGATATCATTATCCTTGGGTCATTGCTCTAACAAGGATGTATCCTCCAGCATTGTCCAACCAACCACGCACATTACCAAATATTCTCGCCAGCACTTCCTCTGAAAAGCACCGCGGCATCCGTTGGCTGACATGACTCACTCTATATAATCCTACACTGATGAGTCATGCTCTAAATCGGCATACACTTCTGGGCAGGGGTTGAGAGTATGGGGGGCATGAGCGGTCAGGACACCCCACTGCGCTCAGTTTACAGGCGGGATTAAGAATCAGTGGTGGATGGCTGGGAGGCTCCGAGGATATCTCTCTCCTCAGTTGAGCCATGGACGCCCTTCAGTGTAAGTACATCTTGGTTGGCCTCAGAGGATGAAGACGACAGTTCAATACACAGCTGACTTCACTGTTATCGCGTCACGTGTGCACGCTGACACAAATTGATTAATTTACTTTTTTTATTCCATACGATTCAACACAAATAGACTTGTGTGATCTCACTGAAGTTAGTCTCACTGTTGACTCAATCAAATATATAATCCTTGCTGGCGGTTGAACAAATGACCGTCGGATTGCAATGCCAGCGGCTCTGTAAGGCTGTAGTGCTTTTAGCTGAATGCTAACTTTCTCACAATGACAAAGCTTACCTGCTATCGTAACATATACAAATAGAGCTGAAGCAGATAGACATCACGTTTTTGAATTGCAGATACCATTATAAGTATTGCCATTGTGGTTATTAAAATCACAACCTGTAATGATACAAGTTTATATTAAAGGTTATGGGATACTTAAAGTTTATAGCATAGACATCCACTTTCATTTTACTGCTTTGTTATATCTACTGTATAAGATTATTGTATTTTTAGTTGTATACATATTTGGAGAGTCGGATAATTTGCAAAAGGACATAATGTTATGATATATCTATAAAGAAGTATATTTTCTGTATCAAAAGGAAAATGTTACCACACAAAAGAAGACGAGCATATACACTATATGTGCAATACAATCTATAATGCAAAGCTTTGTTTTCGGTCTTAACATGACATGCATGTACATTGTAGTGATGTGTGACATTATGTGTCAGTGGTGTTGAGGAAGTGTTGATGACTCAGAAGTGTCTGACATGTTTTCAGAATAGTGAACGAGGGCATAAGGGAGAGATTTCAGACACAGTGACAAGTAAAAGAGCGTATTTCCATAAATGACAATATATCCCTTCAAACAAAGGTGCTGGAGGAATATGAAAACATTTCATTTAAATGTGTGCACCACCTTATTATCTTGAAATATAATAAGCTACTAATTTGTGACTCGACAGCAACATGGAAAAGGTTAATGTTGTAATCACTCCTTTTTATCACTTTTGTCAGGAGACAATTGATCCCTGTAATAAGTAATAACTTTATATATTTAGAGCTCTGTATAGTATTTACATTTGTATAGGGAAATATATAGTTTGCTCGCATCTGTGTTTGGAAAGTATGAGGTTTGATGATCATCATTATTATTACAATAATTGCATATTTGTGTGTGAAGCCAATACTGAATGTCCTAAGCTCGGATATGGGATTGATGGTTAGCTGTTTTTCCAGGGCATTGCCTGCATGCATACTGTCCCTAACGGCCCGTCCACACACAGGCGTGAAAAAAATCTTGATGCTGGGCGTGTCTGAAGCTTGGCGATTTCACGCGCCCAAGGCGACCAACAACCAATCACATGAATCTCCCGCCCCCGACATGCAAAGCAATAGCAATGTTAAAACGAAGTAAACTGGATATAAACTCCCCAAACAGGCGAAAACCTACCAGTTTCACCCACTGTCTCTGCCACCTCCCTCCATGCTGGTTCCTCCGGTTTGTATCCCGGTAAATAGTTATGGTCGTAAAGAACCGGGTGATTTGCTACCGTAATTTCTCGTTTGGAATATGAGGAAATTAACTGCGGTCTGGACAGTGGCGGCCGGCCCATAGGGGCGCTAGGGGCGCCGCCCCACCTCTTGCCAGATACAAAATAAAAAATAAAAATTAAATTAAAAAAAATATATTTACAAAAAATATATTTAAAAAATATATATATTTTATATTTAAATGTTTAATGAACAAGGTACATATCATACAATTAGTATCACAAAAATGTATAATCTCCAATACAATCTCGTTTAAAATTGTGTTACGATGTCTAAAGTTACTGATAAGTCACCTGTTTCCTGCCTGGCCTTGCCCATGGCATTAGTTTATCATTACGGGGCAGAGCCCCCGAGAGAAACAGCAGCAACCAGCAGGTTGCAAAAGTCTCAATAGTAAACTGTGTCGCCGAAACATAATTTCAGCCAATCAGCGCCGTCAAATATTTTGGTCACGTGGGCGCTCACGTTGGCGCCCATGTTGCTTACGTGCGTTGACGTGATTTGTTTTTTAGACTCGCGAGTAACCAAGGTGACGCAGTATTTGGATGAGAATGGTGTGCAGGTGGAGTCGCCGCACCTCGGTCCGCACCCAATTCCGTGCAAGAGCCACTCTCCAATCCTTTTGAAAGGAGAAGTTTGGGAGATAAATTAATACTTAAAGACCTTGGACCGGACCAACCCGATTTGTATATATCACAGCAGGCTCGTGAAAAAGACAAAACGTATCAACAAGGCTTCTCACATGGCTAGCTGGATGCAAACAGGTAAATGCTATCTTTTGTTTCACATGCTTGCTCTTCAAACAGCCGGGGACAGATACGATCTGTTCAGAAACTAGACAAAAGTTAAACAAGTACAAACCACAGACTGTCTGTGTCATGGAGAATACAGTCGCTGGTTTATTTATGTCTGTAGGCCGTTGTTGTGTGTACGGTCGGAGCATATATAGCGTTAGCTTAGCCAAGCTCCATTCAGGGAACAAGCATTCTAAAAGGTTTTTCGCCTGCCGTCTGTCTGCAGACTTGTCAAAGCATTAATTCATGGTTTTTACTAACCGGTATCAGTATGTTGTAACGTCGGCATCATTTAGAAACGTGTATTACAATTTAATCACGGTAAAATATGTTCATGTTGTTGTAGCTCCCGAGCCAGCGCGTCTTGTTTGAATGATGCGAGTAAACACAGCTGACAGCTGCGGTGAAACTCGAGCGACTAGAGCGATGCATAGGAGCGTTTAGAGCGAAGCGAATATTCGCATCGCGTCCGGTCTGAACGCAGCATTAAAGCGAGCTCCACGCTGCACTGGAAACGCGCCATTACATCACCAGAAGTCCTAATTTAAGGGGTCATTTGTCCCAAAAAAATTTGTTTTACTCACTCTATCAATAGCCCCACCAAAAATATGTTCCACCAGCCGCCACTGGGTCTGGCTCTCCCAGCTTGCACGCGGTTTGATTGGCTAGCGCTTGTACTGGCGGGATTTGCATAAACGGGATTTGATTGGCTGATGCCAGCTTCGAAAGCATCGGGAGCATCAAAAGTTGAACATTGCTCAACTTTTGATGCTCACGATGCTTGCAAAGCCATGCTCCGCTCCGCACAATGTAGTTCGGCGAAGATTAAAAATCTTCGATGTCACCCCATTCAAGTGAACGGGCGAAGCTTTGAAATATTTTTTTCATGCCTGTGTGTGGACGGGCCGTTAGGGACCTACACCTATGGCAGTGAAGAATGGAAATATTTCCCTCTTTTTGCAATGTTTTAAACAAAAGTTACAGTGAATACCCACAGCGAAGGAATGTTGCACCTGTGCGAGGGAAACACGCTTTTGCAGGATTGTGGAAAAGGGTTGGTGCTTGCAACCAACCATAAGAAAAAACCATCAATTATGAAGTAGTTCCTCCAGAGAAGCATGGGCTTTCTGTCCATCCACACAGAAGACGGTCACAGCTTCCCCTGCCATCCTGGCGTTGGCTCCTGTCTTTGTTTAGTATAGGCACTGTGTTCCCTGGGGAATGCAGGCACACCATTGTAGCTTTGTGAATGACAGCATTTCAACACCACAGTGGTGTTCAGCCACCACATGTCCCAATGGATCACACAGACGGTGTAGCATATGCATGCATCATGGAAATGGTCGGATTGATGCTTCCATGCAGGAGTTTCGATGCTGTTATAAATTGCTTACATTCGGGCAATTTATTGTGAATCCTCTGCAGACATTAAAAGGGAGGCCCTCTCCTTTCAATTACCAGCAACATGGCACATGTGTGACAGTTGACATTGTACATGAAGTGTATACATGTACATATAGAACTGCACAGAACCTAGGATGCTAAAATGTTACGTAGATTTACTACACTCTTTGTCTTTGCAGATGGTGTTAAATAACTTTTTTGGAGTCAAAATTAATTGAAAACGATATTGTTAAAGAGGACGTATTTAGTTTGTTGAGGGTTTTCCCTTTCCGCAGTTGTGTTTATATAGGTTTGTTGTGCATGTAAATGGTTAAAGTTAAAAATCCCCAAATTCAAGTCAGAGGGAGTTTCTCTCCCACACACTCCCATATGCACTATTTTAAATTACTGGATACAATTGCATTAGTTATATTACTTTGTGCTTATACAGCAGTTTGCCCAGAAAATATATGTATCCAGTACGTATTGTCATATTCCCTTTGCAAACTATATTTGTATTACTTTGGTCAGCAATGATATTGTTGAAAATAAGCACAAACAATTTTGCCTGCTAAAGCTCTAATAACAAAAGGACTTTGTTAGATGTATACTATTTTGCAAATTAATTGCAAATGTTGAGCTACTCGTCCCTCTCATAGCCACCTGACTCATGAAATGGATGTGCATACTGTAGTGTGTTTCTTAGATTTAAATACAGCCCTTCCTATCCTATAATGAGCATGAGATCCATGGACAATGGGAACACTGTGTCGCTAATCCAGCAAAAGAGCTAAAATCCCAACATGCAATGGAGTTGGTAATTAAATGCACACATTGGCAGTTGTTGTTAGTCATTTGCTATTCAATCAAACTGTCCGACTAGCTTTTATCTATAAATATAAGTTATTGGGGTTAACTTTATATATGTGTTACGGGTCCCAAAAGCTTGGGTACCACAGCAACAATAAATGATATCTGTAAACAGAAAAGTGCAGCAGCAAGAATTAGACACAGGATCCGACTGATCATCTGGATTGCTTCTTATTCAAAGTACACATAGTTACATTCAAATAGCTGTACTTTACAAACATATAACATTTCTCCATTTAAGTTACCCGTCTATGTCAGTCAATTACTCTATCTCAAGGAGAAATTCCATATAATCAATATAAACACATAACGCTATCAAATAATACTTTCTATCAATATATCTATCTTTACCAAATATAACATATTATGGAGCTCACATAAAATACACTGTCAGTGTTAATAAACCAAAAAACACCAGGCGATGTGCCTGCAAGACTGAACTCAGGTGAACAAAACATATTACCCGTGCAGCAGCTAACCTGCCTGCGAGCCTTCGCTCAGGTCACCTTTACACACGGCGCGGCTGAAGCCCGCGAAAATGGCATCTATAGCAATGCCGACAGTTTAGTATTTTTAAAATACCGTTACTATATCAAACATGCTCAAAACTTTCTGACACTCTCTCTTAAACACCTCTAACATTATATATCATTTACACAAGTTAACATCGATCATTTTCATCATGTACTGATCTGTAGAAAACAGAAAAGTGCAGCAGCAAGAATTAGACACAGGATGCAAATGATCGTCTGGATTGTTTCTGAGTGAGGAGTGGGCGGAAGTGTCCCCCCTAAAATAACCCAGGCGTCACCGCTCACCTGCCAAAGGTTCCACCTTATTTATATTCTATTTATTTTATTTATTTATTCTATCTATTTCTATTCTATTTCTATTTTATTACTTTCTATTTCACCTTACTTACTATTACTGTTTCTCAAACAGTACAGATAAACCATAAAATGATATGAATGTCACCAAAATCAATACAGATAATGTTGAGCTTTTCAAAACAATAAATTCACTGTTTAGCAAAAATAAATAAAAGTAAATACACAAATAATTGTACCATTTTTGGGGTGTACCACATATGTATCATGCATTAGCACTGTTTTCTCTTGCTAACTGAGTCAACCTTGTGGCAACCAAAGAAACAATGCTGTTAGAAATTATTCTAATGTACTTGATACCTGTAAATGATGCACTTCGTCACCAGCAGAAAACAGACTAATCAATTTAAACCAGTGTCATGTAAGATAAGATAAGATAAGATGTACTTTATTGATCCCAATGGGTTTTTTTCTCCGGGATCAATACATAGTGACACGTTTGGTTATCTCCACTAGGCCAATTAACAACGTTTATTTCTAAACTTCCAGTAACAATCATATGTCCACCCATTTTTATATTTTAATGTACAGAGCTGGATATAAACAACATGTAGCATATGGTAGAGGTTCATTGATAGAATCTGTCTATCAGGTAGCCAATGAAGGCAGATCATAAATAGAGAAGAGCAGCTTTTCAGGGCAAAAATAAACAGTCCATGCAGCTTGATGTCTGAAATCCCTTCAAGACATGCGGAACAAGCATTTCCAAATTTGGCTTAAGTGGAAGAAAATGGTTCTGTCCTTCACCGTCTAAATGCATTTGTATTGAGTTAAAATTCAGTTAAAAATGTAAAAATCACACAGAAGTGACAGTCCTATTCACGTTAAGAAATGTAAGCCTGATTCTGTCATATTTTTAAGGAAGTCCTGCTCGCCTTTATCAGCTGTGTTAAGATGTGTCAGCTTGTTGTATCCCAAACTCAGTATTGCAACCATTTTCCACTGTGATTTCCTGAGCAAATGTGTCTTATGAAGCATTTGGATGCAATAATCATAGCCTTAACTCTGTCTCTTTTAGGCATGCATAGGCTACTGTTGCATTGTGTGAAAACAACCTGTGTTGCAGACATCTGGCCTGGCTAATTCCTGTGTCAGTGGCTATGTCCCCCGCTCAGCCCCCACTCATTAGCTTGACCTCTTACCCTGCAGTTTTAATAATCCACAATATTACAACCTCTAGTGACCCATGCATTTAAAGCCCTCATTATGCCATCACTCAAAGTAATCATTGTCCTGGGGCCCATTATAGCAGATTTTTGGCACAATCCACTGCGGTTTTCCAATAGACATCGCAGAAGCTCATGTGCTTTGCAGACTTTTACACCATGGGGAATCCCTGGGATCACAGGTGGCTCTGAAGAGTGACAGAGGATAAACTTTGAATATATTGCTCTGCATAAACAAGCAACATATTCTATTAAAATCCTCCGGCCAAAAGGGAAAAGCACACAATCCTTTAGCCCGCTGCTATGACTCAAAACAGAAACCTTTTGTAGTTTATACATCTCCCCTTCCTCCAAGTACTCATCAGCGAGTCTTTCGCATACTTTCAGCTCAATATCTACACTAACAACCCTCGCTCCCTGAGCTGCTTGTATGTTAGTTTATTTGCTTTAGCTGCGTATTGATTGCTCCTGCCTCCTGCTGTCTGTAAGTCTACGATATGAGGTCTGTTGTTATTCTCCAGATGCATCCCAGCGCTCATATTGTTTTGTATTGGTATCAGTGTGCATTGTCTGAATTACCCTCATTTGAGTGAGCTCTGCTGTGCTGTTTGCAGCTGTGCGACTGTTGGCCTGCTGTTACTGATTCTGCCTCTCTTGTCCTTTCCTGTGTTGTTGTACTTTGCTTTCTTTTGTTTGTTCCCTGGCACTGGCTTTCAATGTTGAAAGACGCTTTTTATTTTGTGACCCCCCCCCCCGCTGCCCCTTTGTCTCACAATATGAGGTGTGTTTCTGAATGTTGCTGACATGAACCAACCTGATTCATTAGTGAAGTCAAATGTGTAGCTATGGTTGCAATGGTTGTTGGTATACATTTTATAATGTTTGGATGCACCCTATACCTAAACACTTAACATTATAGTGAATAAATTACCTGTTCGATCCTATTTCACTTTTGTAACTGTTGCTGCACCTCAATTTATCTTATCTTACCTTATCACCTTCTAGATAATGTGTAATAAATGCAATATGTTTCTATTGTCATTTGCTATAATAGCACTTTATTGACTTAAAACTCTTTTACCTTATCAGTTCTACACATTTGTTTTCTGACCTGACACAACTGTTTCTAACCGTGTGTGTCTTATTTTGCAGCCATTAATGGATATTATGACATAAGTATTACATTTACTTAACCATTTTATGGATAGAGGCTTTAACCAATTAATTGATAAGAAATTAATCGCAGTAAGAGGGCTAGCAAATGCCTGAATTGAGCCAATACAGCCTTTTTAATATGCCCATGGATTGATATACAACATGATTACATCTAACTACAGCTGGGTACAATTTGTGCACAAATAGGATAGAACAACATCATATATGTTGTTGGGTTGTAAGGTGTTGTTGGTTCTACTTTGCAAAGCCCCCCAATAACGTATTGCCTTAGTCTTACAGGAAAACACAAACACATGGAAAAAAAGAGTACAGTTGCCTGCTATTGATATCCAAAAACAAGTGCCTTCCTTCCTTCATAGGGATTCCATTTTTCATTAATTTAGTCAGAAATATGACGGTTTTGTCAGAAAACTCTTGAGGGTATTACCTGCTTCACAATAGAGTGGCTGATTAAATGAAAAGTGGCAGTGCCCCTCACAATGGTACATTGTGAATGCAGTGACACAGCGGAGGTATAATGGTTAATGTAACCTTCAGTATGTAGACCCAAGGTTGTTCTGCTCACATACAAGAGAGAAGTGGGACAAAGCTATGCCAGTAGTGATGATGTTTAATTCAATAACTTGAATAATAGTCAAGTTTTGCATCTATGTGGGTGTGATTACAGTTTGGTTTTTGTCTTTACTTTTATTTAGGGTCTCATTATCAAACTGAATAAGACTATTATACGATTATAACTTGCATCCTTGCTGCTAGATTTTAGTAACTGCAGTATACAGAAACATCACATATTTATACATGTCCTTTTTTCTGGATTTGTTTAGGTTATTTGAATCAATGCATGTATATCTTTAAACCTGTGTAAAGCTTTAGTTGTTCATGCATAACCACAATGGCATAAATCATATTGAACTTTACATTTCCATGCAAAAATATAAAAGGAATTATTTGTATTTGTCACAAAGCAGACTATTCTTTCGAGGAAAATTATGATATTAAGGTGTCATATTGCCAGCAAAGTAATTTTCACCCTGTCAGCCAGTTATCATTGTTGAGCATGTTGTGTGACTGTGTGAACTGTGGACCTGCAGTGGGAACTTCCTCCAACTCAATTCAATTTGGCTCTTAAGGATGTTGCAATATTCGACCTGCCATGCCCTCCTATGAATATTTGAAAGGAAAAACCATAAATGTTGAAAAGATTATAAAAAAGTTAATACCCCATCCCACTGGTGGTTCAAAATGTTTACTGTGTGCATGAAGAATATCCTCTGCATTATTTAAAATGTGCGGTTTGCCGTCTTATTATTCTGTTCATTGGGACAAAATAAGCGGTCTGTTCTCCAAATTAAATTTGCCTCTATAGCAGGGGTGGGCACACTTTTTGGCTCGGGGGCCACTATGAGTTTTAAAATTTGAAAGACGTGCCGGGCCAGTAGCAGATCGGTAAACAAAATGTACAGTAGCTGTCCACTACTCATTAAACACTCGGCACTCATTGTCGACTTTTCGTTTATTTTCTTCCACTCATTGTTACGGATGCAGGTTCAAAGGTGAATTAGCTTCAACGGTGAATTATTGCGTCATTGCGTCATCGTTTGCGTCATGACGTAACCGTTTACGTGCCTTCTTATTACCCACACAGCATTTTACGTCGCTGATTTTCTCCGCAACACCGCTCACTAGTGATGGAAAAATGAAGCTTTGAATGAAGCATCGAACCACTTGGACAATTGTGTCGGAAATAGGTTAATTTCTCGAAGCTTCAGTTACAGCGACCTCTCCTGGCGAAGTGCAAGGCTGCAGTAGGTTTAACGTATCTTTGCCTTGAAAAATATTCGATGCACACACACACTAAGACTATCATGGGCCGCCGGCTGTACCCACTGCAGCTATCTATTCCTTGAAATATTGAACTGTTTTTATATTACTGATAATTGTCTTTTGTTCACAGCTTCTCCACATTTCGAAGTGTTTCCCGAGCCAGAACGACCTATCTTTCTTCCTGGCTTGCTCTATAATGATACTACAATTCAAATGCAATACCAACAACAACTCAACAGAAACAACGCAAACTACGACAACCCACACATTGCGCATTGTTTAGAGAGGTCATAAAGTGTTGAAGCGCTCAAATTGGAAACTGTTTCAACCTGGTGAGACCTGTCAGAATCGAGACGAGGCAGTGCATTGAATCGTGTGAATGGACCGCGAACCAGTCAAGTGATTCATTCAGGAAGTTGTTGCTCGGACGTCACATGTCACGTGATTTGAAGCAGTTGCTGCTTCGGACGTCATATGTCACGTGATTTTGAAGCAGTTGCTGCTTCGGACGTCATATCACGTGATTTGAAGCAAGCTTCGAAGCACTGCTTCTATGGAATAGGAAGTCCAGGGTTGAAGCTCCGTTCGAAGCTTCAGTGTCAAACTGCCATCACTGCATCGGGTAGTTTGTAATCATACAAAGCAAGATTAAATTAAATAACTACTTCTCCAACCTAATACCTTTCTCCAGAGTGCCGTGGTGCATTGTTTATTAATGTGGTTCAGCGGCATTACCGACCGCTGGAGCACTGCTCGTCCACCGGAGTTTAGTCTACTGTTAACTCACGGCAGCGGCTGCTGTAAAGTCTTCACTGTCCGACTATCACACAAGCAGTTGATAAATATTCCCAATTCCCAGTGAATGTGTTTCAGTCTGAAAGCTGTTTGGCATCACAACGCTGTTATGAAAGTTTTCTCTGGCATTCTACAGGTGATGTTAGCATAGCAACCGAAGCTAATCAGACTATCTTGACTACTTGTTGCTATCATTTGTGGCATAAGCCGTTTTCTACACGCATATTTTACCGGCATAGTTTTGGTTATGATTTTACTTGTGATGGCCACATGTAGCCCATGTATTGATTCCATCCGATAGCTGCAATAATACAAAAACAGGAAAACGGCTGCCTCTTCACAATGGTCAATAACAGTGAACGGATGGTCATTAAAGTAAGGTAAACTAAACAGAATCCCACTAAGCCTGGTTAGTGTTTCCTGACTTTATATAAGTGTTTTTTTATAAGTGTGTGGTCGCGTTCTAGTCACTTTGCTCAGCGCTATTGCTTGTTACAACTTGTATTAGCTGTACTCGCCATGAACTGTTATTGCTCAGGTTAATCTCGACCTCCTCCAATGTAAACGGGACTGCCGAGTGGGGCCAGCTAAGAGACCAGACTCCAGCAAAGGTGAATTGTGTCTAGAGTGCGCCATCTAGTGGGATCAACTGAAAGGCCGGGTATTGTAGGAAAAAGGCAAAATGAATGCGGTTTTATATAATTTGGACAATTTTGTACCAATATTCGGGGGGCCGGATTAAAAAACCCAACAGGCCGTATATGGCCCGCGGGCCTTAGTTTGCCCATGCCTGCTCTATGGCCTTGAGCAATCACATGTAATGCTTATTTTTGTATTAAATGCGCACACAGAGAGGTGAAACAGGGACTATGGGTATGAGAGGGGACAACAGGTGACCACAATGTGAACTCATCATTTAATTATTATGTTAATATTTTATTTTATTTATTTCATGTATTTATCTTGTATTTGATTTGATTCTAAAACAAAACAACTGTCAAACCCCCTCAATAAATACAGTAGTTATAATGTGAAATTAAGTTACCATACTGGATTTCAGGGCATTGCAGGTAATAGTTTTTGATCAAATATCAGTCCAAATCCCCACAAAATCATTTGTTTTCTCAGGAATGTATAATATTTTATACTAAAAACATTGTATACGGAGACATAGTGCTCCCCTGGCTTTCTACTTCCTGTTTTAAATAGCCTCATGTCTCAAAAAAAGGATCTTTCCTTACCCCAGCTCTAATTTAATTCACATTTTTAACTATTACATTTCTTTGCCTAGATAATGAAGTGACCGTCAATATGGCAGCTCCTTGATCCTGTTTAATTTGCTCTCAGCTTGTGATAGCGGAGTTGTGGTATATCCATAGGAAGATTGGAGGCACTATGGCAACACTTTTCTTTAATTTCCCTGCTATCGGTCCTCAAGAGAGAGGTAGTCACAGTTCAATAATGAGACTTCTAGATGCTATCACACAACTCATCATGATTTCACTTCCTTTACATCAGGGTAGCTTTATTATATATACCGGACATATGATATGATAAAATGTATGTAGGACATTATCCATATTGTGGTTACTAGATACAGTATTATTTGCTAACTTTGTTCCTGAACTATTTCATATTTTTCAACCTCCACACTTATATTATTACCTTTTCCCATTACATTACATTCTCCTAAATATATATTTTTTTGTTTAATTGTTCTTCTATTAATTCTCATATTTTCTGATTTACCCTACCCTTTATCATCTTCAAAAAACACTTCTGGTGTTTGTTTCAAATATTGTACTCTTTCACTGCATGATAACATGATCGTAAAAAGTATTGTGCTTACTCCTGTTTTTGTTTGGTTTTAAGAGTAATGTGACCCACAGAGCAGGAAAACTTTCCTCCAGAGGAATAAGGTTGACAGTAGCAGGGTTATCCAGGTCAAAGCGAAATTGATTCCGGAAATTGACAGTCTATGCAGAAACCAAGAGGACTCCTCAGAAGAGGGTGAGCAAATATAAGATGTGTACTTTTGCTGGAGCAGCTCCCAGACTCTGAAGGGGAAACCTATGGGTGGGGGAATCTGTAATTCAATTCTTCACCACGGTTTAAAGTCCAATTTCTCCCACAGTTATTGAATCTTAACAAGGTGATGAAATCAGACTTCGTCGTTGGCTGCAGTAAAATATAAATATCAGACTGAACGCAGCAGAGAGTCTGAGAGACCTGGATTAGATATTTTTACTGGAGTAGCAGCATTATTCAGAGAGCTTTTTGAAGAGGGCTGGTTAATGTCGCACCAGTGTTAATTCTGCTGCACCAGAGCCAGAGGATGTCTGCCTCTGGGCAGTCTAAGAGGGTGTGTGTGTGGTGTGTGTGTGTGTGTGCATGTGTGTGTGCGTGTATGTGTGTGGTGTGTGTGTGTGTGTGCGCGTGCATGCGTGTGTACGTGCGTGCGTAAAGACAGGTACTGAGCCGCAACCTGGATCCATTCCAGATTATCCCTCTCTGAGCTTCAATACCCGTGTGTGGGTGGGTGTGTGTGTGTGTGTGTGTGTGTGTGTGTGTGTTGTGTGTGTGTGTGTGTGGGTGTGTGTGTGTGTGTGTGTGTGTGTGTGTGTGTCACACACCACATGGGTATTGAAGGCAGATATGCACACTCACAGCAGCACCTAACATGAATGGATCCAAATTAATGGTTGATTGGTTTTGACTGATCCTTTTCCGGGTTCACAAGTTCTCTTCTTAGCTACGACATGTGTGAAATGAAAAATAAAGGTTGTGCATCCTTACTATTCACACACACACACACACACACACACACACACACACACACACACACACACACACACACACACACACACACACACACACACACACACACACACACACACACACACACACCACACACATCTATCTTTGGTGACCCTTACCTGTCACACTAGGGGAGGGAAATGGATCTGGGGTGAATGTTTACCATGCATTATTTTTCAATTGAGAACACATGCATTGATGTAATTGTGGCCCTACGTTGACCATACTAAAATGTAAATTGATTGACCATACATAAAATCAATTTATACTAGAGAATGCAAATCCTGAAGAAATTGCTAGTGGGAATGCTTTATGCTGAAAATCTGACGCCAAACTGCTATGCTGAAATGTAATGTGTAAGAACAAAGTGAAGACTTTAGATTGAAATTATACATGAACACTAGGGGCTTGAATGTGTGATGAGAGAAGAAAAGAAAGTAAAAAGGGTTGGAAAAGCAGCAGAATATTTGAATTGCAAACTTTTGAACTAACTTGATGCCATCCCATAATACGCTTAGATGCGTTGATGGCTGCATCGTTACCAAACCTGTGAAGTTTTGGGACATTTGGAGCATTTTCACTGAAGTTATGAGAAAACCGGTTTATTGCCAGGTAGGTTCGCACATACTAGGAATTTGACTTGATGTCATGGTGCATACATAAAATATAAAAAACAAGAAATCTAATATAAAACACAAAATATTTCACACCGTAATAAACTACAGTTAAAACGCAATAAAATAAAAATAAAATAAAGCAGTAATTTACATGGAAATAGAATGCTATGAATGAATTTTTGCATATAAACTATGAAATGTGAAATCAGAATGTACAGAAAGGAGTATGACATTGTGTGCAAATGTAATGCATATAGTCTGGCGAGCATTGTGTTGCCATGGCAACAGCATTTGAAGAAATCTCAAAACTGTCCCGTAGATGTCTTCACGGCTGGACTGTTAGCACACGTGAAGTTTGAGCACTTTTTGAACATTTTCATAGGAGTTAATGTATAGCGACATCGTTTTTATGGAAACGGCATATGGTGACACAATTGACAGAGCTGTTGAGGGCAGGACCATTAACCATTATCTGAAGTCTGCTGCTCTGAGCATGTCAGTTGGAGTTATGACATCGTGTTCCATGACACAGGTGTTTATATTTGAGCTAACAACGTGTCCAGAGATCAAAGGTTTCCATGGTGATGTGCACTAATCAGTGAGAGGAGAGCATTTGCATTGTTCTGAATGAGAGATAAACCTCATACATGTGAACATTTTGTTGAAGAACCGTAGTGTTATGACCGCAATATCCTCCATATTTATATGACAACCGCTATTTTTAGAGAGGAAATGCAATTTTTAGCCCACCTGTGCACACAGTAGGAATGAGCAGCCCCACTTGCTGACTTCCTAACCACAAACTTACTAGGTAACGAACTCCCCGGCCCCTATCTTCATGAGGCGTAGCGGTGGGTATTTATGCACTTCCAGCCCGCTGGACCGAGAGGGCTACCAGGTAACCGGCAACCCCCCTGACCCTCACTGTCTAATGATCGCTTTAGAAGTCAGAGCTGTTCTCAAAAGGCCCCATTAGGTAATCAGACACATCAACATGAAGGGAAGTTGCAATCCCCCCCCCCCAGCTGTGGAGCTATCTGCGAGAAATGTGTGCAGACAGGCATACAAAGACATATTGTTTCATCACACCTACATCGAGCACACACACGTTCTGTTCAAGTCACACATTATGTTGCTCTCCTCCACAGAAAGTTAAGCATGATCAATCCAGCCGTTCCTATTCTGCTTGCACCTACGGAATTATGATTAACCTCGGTGTTATAACCTCCCTGTCAGTGTTTCCAAATGGCCAACACAAACAGCATCACTGGCATGTAGGAGACCATGCAAAGTTTTCTCTAAGGGATTGGAGCTGAACATAACAGCAGATCAATAGCAAATACCAAGTGGAGCAGTTTCCCCTCCAGCCTCTGAAAGCACGAGCAACACTGCTGGAGTCGACACACATTTCTGTTCCCTGTGTCCCTGCCTCTCACACAACCCTTCCTCATTTCCCCCCCCCTCTCCATGTCCTGAATAGCTTGCTCCGCTTCATTTAACTGCTCCACTATCCCATAATGTGTACTGCTTGCACCTGTCAATATGTTATGAGCCGCACATCAGGTAGGAAGTGGAAGAAAAGGAGACAGCTATATAAGAGGAGAGAGAAGGAACACATCCTTACCAGCGCTGGAACGAAGGAAATCCAGAAATGGCTTGCTTCATTCCACGGAGGGCTGCTCATTAAATCCAAGATACGGGGGAAATGATTGAAGATTCCATCGAGATGCTGCCCCGAGAGGAAGGAAATGAGATTCTTTAATAGCAGGATTTTAAAGTGTTGTTAAAAAAGTCTGGTAAATATGCACAAGGAGAAGGATCTGATATCCAAGTCCAGAGCACTTTAGGAGTCCGAACAGTCAGCTGCGAAGCCACACGTGTACGCTCACTGACACAATGCGGTTCACACTGCAAGTCACACACATACGCACACACACACATAGGGAGGATATGTCCTCTGTGAGAACGGAGGGATGGAGAGAGAGAGAAAGAGACACACCGCGCTACGGAGGGGATCTGGAGAAGGGTACGGTGGAGGGAGGAGCCGCAGTATGAGAGATTGAGAGAGGGGAGGGAGGAGGAAGAGAGGAGGAGAGTCTCTCCATCCCTCCTTATTACTCCCTACATTTGAACTGCAGTGTGATATGCTAAACATGTGACAGTGGGAAGTAATACATTACTTTGTACACTGATGATACATTTATTTGTTACCGTTTTCCATGTTAAACAGTTAAATACAAGGGTGGGGGGGCGGGGGGCATAGTGGGGTTGCCCGTAGGTGTTCGGATCAGGGGGTCACAGGTTCAAACCCACTGCAGTCAGCATGTCGTTGTGTCCCTGAGACACTTCTCCCCAAAGTGCTCCTGTGGGGATTGCCCACAGTATTGAGTATGTACGTCGCTTTGGATAAAAGCGTCTACCAAGTGACATCTATGTAATGTGAAAGACATGCTGTAACAACCAGATTTCTTTGTGTATCAAAATGCTGAGTAATGCCGCTTCCTCATGCACAAGCCACACAGATACATATGATGGTAAGATGGCTGAGGAAGATGAGAAGGAAGCAGCAGGTTGATGCATGGAGCAGAAAGCCCAGATCCATATCGACTAACTTTGCAAACCACCATCACAGGACCTCTTCTAACTGTGCCAGCTGCATCAGATATGAACCTACTTGGTAGTTATAACCTTAATGTAATGTATGCCACTTTACTCTATGCATCAGCCTACATGAAATACATATTTTAAAAAGTTATTTACTGTTTGGCTTGCTCAGAAAGTGTTTAAATGTGGAAATGATATAAAAAAACAAGCATTTTGTAAAACGGTTGAAGGACAAAGTCAAAGTCAGTTCAGCTTTTTGTTTCAAAGTACTTTCGGAAACGACTCTTGCAAAAGTGGAATAAGAGTGGATATCATTATCCTTGGGTCATTGCTCTAACAAGGATGTATCCTCCAGCATTGTCCAACCAACCACGCACATTACCAAATATTCTCGCCAGCACTTCCTCTGAAAAGCACCGCGGCATCCGTTGGCTGACATGACTCACTCTATATAATCCTACACTGATGAGTCATGCTCTAAATCGGCGTACACTTCTGGGCAGGGGTTGAGAGTATGGGGGGCATGAGCGGTCAGGACACCCCACTGCGCTCAGTTTACAGGCGGGATTAAGAATCAGTGGTGGATGGCTGGGAGGCTCCGAGGATATCTCTCTCCTCAGTTGAGCCATGGACGCCCTTCAGTGTAAGTACATCTTGGTTGGCCTCAGAGGATGAAGACGACAGTTCAATACACAGCTGACTTCACTGTTATCGCGTCACGTGTGCACGCTGACACAAATTGATTAATTTACTTTTTTTATTCCATACGATTCAACACAAATAGACTTGTGTGATCTCACTGAAGTTAGTCTCACTGTTGACTCAATCAAATATATAATCCTTGCTGGCGGTTGAACAAATGACCGTCGGATTGCAATGCCAGCGGCTCTGTAAGGCTGTAGTGCTTTTAGCTGAATGCTAACTTTCTCACAATGACAAAGCTTACCTGCTATCGTAACATATACAAATAGAGCTGAAGCAGATAGACATCACGTTTTTGAATTGCAGATACCATTATAAGTATTGCCATTGTGGTTATTAAAATCACAACCTGTAATGATACAAGTTTATATTAAAGGTTATGGGATACTTAAAGTTTATAGCATAGACATCCACTTTCATTTTACTGCTTTGTTATATCTACTGTATAAGATTATTGTATTTTAGTTGTATACATATTTGGAGAGTCGGATAATTTGCAAAAGGACATAATGTTATGATATATCTATAAAGAAGTATATTTTCTGTATCAAAAGGAAAATGTTACCACACAAAAGAAGACGAGCATATACACTATATGTGCAATACAATCTATAATGCAAAGCTTTGTTTTCGGTCTTAACATGACATGCATGTACATTGTAGTGATATGTGACATTATGTGTCAGTGGTGTTGAGGAAGTGTTGATGACTCAGAAGTGTCTGACATGTTTTCAGAATAGTGAACGAGGGCATAAGGGAGAGATTTCAGACACAGTGACAAGTAAAAGAGCGTATTTCCATAAATGACAATATATCCCTTCAAACAAAGGTGCTGGAGGAATATGAAAACATTTAATTTAAATGTGTGCACCACCTTATTATCTTGAAATATAATAAGCTACTAATTTGTGACTCGACAGCAACATGGAAAAGGTTAATGTTGTAATCACTCCTTTTTATCACTTTTGTCAGGAGACAATTGATCCCTGTAATAAGTAATAACTTTATATATTTAGAGCTCTGTATAGTATTTACATTTGTATAGGGAAATATATAGTTTGCTCGCATCTGTGTTTGGAAAGTATGAGGTTTGATGATCATCATTATTATTACAATAATTGCATATTTGTGTGTGAAGCCAATACTGAATGTCCTAAGCTCGGATATGGGATTGATGGTTAGCTGTTTTTCCAGGGCATTGCCTGCATGCATACTGTCCCTAACGGCCCGTCCACACACAGGCGTGAAAAAAATCTTGATGCTGGGCGTGTCTGAAGCTTGGCGATTTCACGCGCCCAAGGCGACCAACAACCAATCACATGAATCTCCCGCCCCCGACATGCAAAGCAATAGCAATGTTAAAACGAAGTAAACTGGATATAAACTCCCCAAACAGGCGAAACCTACCAGTTTCACCCACTGTCTCTGCCACCTCCCTCCATGCTGGTTCCTCCGGTTTGTATCCCGGTAAATAGTTATGGTCGTAAAGAACCGGGTGATTTGCTACCGTAATTTCTCGTTTGGAATATGAGGAAATTAACTGCGGTCTGGACAGTGGCGGCCGGCCCATAGGGGCGCTAGGGGCGCCGCCCCACCTCTTGCCAGATACAAAATAAAAAATAAAAATAAAAATTAAATTAAAAAAAATATATTTACAAAAAATATATTTAAAAAATATATATATTTTATATTTAAATGTTTAATGAACAAGGTACATATCATACAATTAGTATCACAAAAATGTATAATCTCCAATACAATCTCGTTTAAAATTGTGTTACGATGTCTAAAGTTACTGATAAGTCACCTGTTTCCTGCCTGGCCTTGCCCATGGCATTAGTTTATCATTACGGGGCAGAGCCCCCGAGAGAAACAGCAGCAACCAGCAGGTTGCAAAAGTCTCAATAGTAAACTGTGTCGCCGAAACATAATTTCAGCCAATCAGCGCCGTCAAATATTTTGGTCACGTGGGCGCTCACGTTGGCGCCCATGTTGCTTACGTGCGTTGACGTGATTTGTTTTTTAGACTCGCGAGTAACCAAGGTGACGCAGTATTTGGATGAGAATGGTGTGCAGGTGGAGTCGCCGCACCTCCGTCCGCACCCAATTCCGTGCAAGAGCCACTCTCCAATCCTTTTGAAAGGAGAAGTTTGGGAGATAAATTGATACTTAAAGACCTTGGACCGGACCAACCCGATTTGTATATATCACAGCAGGCTCGTGAAAAAGACAAAACGTATCAACAAGGCTTCTCACATGGCTAGCTGGATGCAAACAGGTAAATGCTATCTTTTGTTTCACATGCTTGCTCTTCAAACAGCCGGGGACAGATACGATCTGTTCAGAAACTAGACAAAAGTTAAACAAGTACAAACCACAGACTGTCTGTGTCATGGAGAATACAGTCGCTGGTTTATTTATGTCTGTAGGCCGTTGTTGTGTGTACGGTCGGAGCATATATAGCGTTAGCTTAGCCAAGCTCCATTCAGGGAACAAGCATTCTAAAAGGTTTTTCGCCTGCCGTCTGTCTGCAGACTTGTCAAAGCATTAATTCATGGTTTTTACTAACCGGTATCAGTATGTTGTAACGTCGGCATCATTTAGAAACGTGTATTACAATTTAATCACGGTAAAATATGTTCATGTTGTTGTAGCTCCCGAGCCAGCGCGTCTTGTTTGAATGATGCGAGTAAACACAGCTGACAGCTGCGGTGAAACTCGAGCGACTAGAGCGATGCATAGGAGCGTTTAGAGCGAAGCGAATATTCGCATCGCGTCCGGTCTGAACGCAGCATTAAAGCGAGCTCCACGCTGCACTGGAAACGCGCCATTACATCACCAGAAGTCCTAATTTAAGGGGTCATTTGTCCCAAAAAAATTGTTTTACTCACTCTATCAATAGCCCCACCAAAAATATGTTCCACCAGCCGCCACTGGGTCTGGCTCTCCCAGCTTGCACGCGGTTTGATTGGCTAGCGCTTGTACTGGCGGGATTTGCATAAACGGGATTTGATTGGCTGATGCCAGCTTCGAAAGCATCGGGAGCATCAAAAGTTGAACATTGCTCAACTTTTGATGCTCACGATGCTTGCAAAGCCATGCTCCGCTCCGCACAATGTAGTTCGGCGAAGATTAAAAATCTTCGATGTCACCCCATTCAAGTGAACGGGCGAAGCTTTGAAATATTTTTTTCATGCCTGTGTGTGGACGGGCCGTTAGGGACCTACACCTATGGCAGTGAAGAATGGAAATATTTCCCTCTTTTTGCAATGTTTTAAACAAAAGTTACAGTGAATACCCACAGCGAAGGAATGTTGCACCTGTGCGAGGGAAACACGCTTTTGCAGGATTGTGGAAAAGGGTTGGTGCTTGCAACCAACCATAAGAAAAAACCATCAATTATGAAGTAGTTCCTCCAGAGAAGCATGGGCTTTCTGTCCATCCACACAGAAGACGGTCACAGCTTCCCCTGCCATCCTGGCGTTGGCTCCTGTCTTTGTTTAGTATAGGCACTGTGTTCCCTGGGGAATGCAGGCACACCATTGTAGCTTTGTGAATGACAGCATTTCAACACCACAGTGGTGTTCAGCCACCACATGTCCCAATGGATCACACAGACGGTGTAGCATATGCATGCATCATGGAAATGGTCGGATTGATGCTTCCATGCAGGAGTTTCGATGCTGTTATAAATTGCTTACATTCGGGCAATTTATTGTGAATCCTCTGCAGACATTAAAAGGGAGGCCCTCTCCTTTCAATTACCAGCAACATGGCACATGTGTGACAGTTGACATTGTACATGAAGTGTATACATGTACATATAGAACTGCACAGAACCTAGGATGCTAAAATGTTACGTAGATTTACTACACTCTTTGTCTTTGCAGATGGTGTTAAATAACTTTTTTGGAGTCAAAATTAATTGAAAACGATATTGTTAAAGAGGACGTATTTAGTTTGTTGAGGGTTTTCCCTTTCCGCAGTTGTGTTTATATAGGTTTGTTGTGCATGTAAATGGTTAAAGTTAAAAATCCCCAAATTCAAGTCAGAGGGAGTTTCTCTCCCACACACTCCCATATGCACTATTTTAAATTACTGGATACAATTGCATTAGTTATATTACTTTGTGCTTATACAGCAGTTTGCCCAGAAAATATATGTATCCAGTACGTATTGTCATATTCCCTTTGCAAACTATATTTGTATTACTTTGGTCAGCAATGATATTGTTGAAAATAAGCACAAACAATTTTGCCTGCTAAAGCTCTAATAACAAAAGGACTTTGTTAGATGTATACTATTTTGCAAATTAATTGCAAATGTTGAGCTACTCGTCCCTCTCATAGCCACCTGACTCATGAAATGGATGTGCATACTGTAGTGTGTTTCTTAGATTTAAATACAGCCCTTCCTATCCTATAATGAGCATGAGATCCATGGACAATGGGAACACTGTGTCGCTAATCCAGCAAAAGAGCTAAAATCCCAACATGCAATGGAGTTGGTAATTAAATGCACACATTGGCAGTTGTTGTTAGTCATTTGCTATTCAATCAAACTGTCCGACTAGCTTTTATCTATAAATATAAGTTATTGGGGTTAACTTTATATATGTGTTACGGGTCCCAAAAGCTTGGGTACCACAGCAACAATAAATGATATCTGTAAACAGAAAAGTGCAGCAGCAAGAATTAGACACAGGATCCGACTGATCATCTGGATTGCTTCTTATTCAAAGTACACATAGTTACATTCAAATAGCTGTACTTTACAAACATATAACATTTCTCCATTTAAGTTACCCGTCTATGTCAGTCAATTACTCTATCTCAAGGAGAAATTCCATATAATCAATATAAAACACATAACGCTATCAAATAATACTTTCTATCAATATATCTATCTTTACCAAATATAACATATTATGGAGCTCACATAAAATACACTGTCAGTGTTAATAAACCAAAAAACACCAGGCGATGTGCCTGCAAGACTGAACTCAGGTGAACAAAACATATTACCCGTGCAGCAGCTAACCTGCCTGCGAGCCTTCGCTCAGGTCACCTTTACACACGGCGCGGCTGAAGCCCGCGAAAATGGCATCTATAGCAATGCCGACAGTTTAGTATTTTTAAAATACCGTTACTATATCAAACATGCTCAAAACTTTCTGACACTCTCTCTTAAACACCTCTAACATTATATATCATTTACACAAGTTAACATCGATCATTTTCATCATGTACTGATCTGTAGAAAACAGAAAAGTGCAGCAGCAAGAATTAGACACAGGATGCAAATGATCGTCTGGATTGTTTCTGAGTGAGGAGTGGGCGGAAGTGTCCCCCCTAAAATAACCCAGGCGTCACCGCTCACCTGCCAAAGGTTCCACCTTATTTATATTCTATTTATTTTATTTATTTATTCTATCTATTTCTATTCTATTTCTATTTTTATTACTTTCTATTTCACCTTACTTACTATTACTGTTTCTCAAACAGTACAGATAAACCATAAAATGATATGAATGTCACCAAAATCAATACAGATAATGTTGAGCTTTTCAAAACAATAAATTCACTGTTTAGCAAAAATAAATAAAAGTAAATACACAAATAATTGTACCATTTTTGGGGTGTACCACATATGTATCATGCATTAGCACTGTTTTCTCTTGCTAACTGAGTCAACCTTGTGGCAACCAAAGAAACAATGCTGTTAGAAATTATTCTAATGTACTTGATACCTGTAAATGATGCACTTCGTCACCAGCAGAAAACAGACTAATCAATTTAAACCAGTGTCATGTAAGATAAGATAAGATAAGATGTACTTTATTGATCCCAAATGGGTTTTTTTCTCCGGGATCAATACATAGTGACACGTTTGGTTATCTCCACTAGGCCAATTAACAACGTTTATTTCTAAACTTCCAGTAACAATCATATGTCCACCCATTTTTATATTTTAATGTACAGAGCTGGATATAAACAACATGTAGCATATGGTAGAGGTTCATTGATAGAATCTGTCTATCAGGTAGCCAATGAAGGCAGATCATAAATAGAGAAGAGCAGCTTTTCAGGGCAAAAATAAACAGTCCATGCAGCTTGATGTCTGAAATCCCTTCAAGACATGCGGAACAAGCATTTCCAAATTTGGCTTAAGTGGAAGAAAATGTTCTGTCCTTCACCGTCTAAATGCATTTGTATTGAGTTAAAATTCAGTTAAAAATGTAAAAATCACACAGAAGTGACAGTCCTATTCACGTTAAGAAATGTAAGCCTTGATTCTGTCATATTTTTAAGGAAGTCCTGCTCGCCTTTATCAGCTGTGTTAAGATGTGTCAGCTTGTTGTATCCCAAACTCAGTATTGCAACCATTTTCCACTGTGATTTCCTGAGCAAATGTGTCTTATGAATGCATTTGGATGCAATAATCATAGCCTTAACTCTGTCTCTTTTAGGCATGCATAGGCTACTGTTGCATTGTGTGAAAACAACCTGTGTTGCAGACATCTGGCCTGGCTAATTCCTGTGTCAGTGGCTATGTCCCCCGCTCAGCCCCCACTCATTAGCTTGACCTCTTACCCTGCAGTTTTAATAATCCACAATATTACAACCTCTAGTGACCCATGCATATTTATAAAGCCCTCATTATGCCATCACTCAAAGTAATCATTGTCCTGGGGCCCATTATAGCAGATTTTTTGGCACAATCCACTGCGGTTTTCCAATAGACATCGCAGAAGCTCATGTGCTTTGCAGACTTTTACACCATGGGGAATCCCTGGGATCACAGGTGGCTCTGAAGAGTGACAGAGGATAAACTTTGAATATATTGCTCTGCATAAACAAGCAACATATTCTATTAAAATCCTCCGGCCAAAAGGGAAAAGCACACAATCCTTTAGCCCGCTGCTATGACTCAAAACAGAAACCTTTTGTAGTTTATACATCTCCCCTTCCTCCAAGTACTCTATCAGCGAGTCTTTCGCATACTTTCAGCTCAATATCTACACTAACAACCCTCGCTCCCTGAGCTGCTTGTATGTTAGTTTTATTTGCTTTTAGCTGCGTATTGATTGCTCCTGTTCCTCCTGCTGTCTGTAAGTCTACGATATGAGGTCTGTTGTTATTCTCCAGATGCATCCCAGCGCTCATATTGTTTGTATTGGTATCAGTGTGCATTGTCTGATTATTACCCTCATTTGAGTGAGCTCTGCTGTGCTGTTTGCAGCTGTGCGACTGTTGGCCTGCTGTTACTGATTCTGCCTCTCTTGTCCTTTCCTGTGTTGTTGTACTTTGCTTTCTTTGTTTGTTCCCTGGCACTGGCTTTCAATGTTGAAAGCTGCTTTTATTTTGTGACCCCCCCCCCCGCTGCCCCTTTGTCTCACAATATGAGGTGTGTTTCTGAATGTTGCTGACATGAACCAACCTGATTCATTAGTGAAGTCAAATGTGTAGCTATGGTTGCAATGGTTGTTGGTATACATTTTATAATGTTTGGATGCACCCTATACCTAAACACTTAACATTATAGTGAATAAATTACCTGTTCGATCCTATTTCACTTTTGTAACTGTTGCTGCACCTCAATTTATCTTATCTTACCTTATCACCTTCTAGATAATGTGTAATAAATGCAATATGTTTCTATTGTCATTTGCTATAATAGCACTTTATTGACTTAAAACTCTTTTACCTTATCAGTTCTACACATTTGTTTTCTGACCTGACACAACTGTTTCTAACCGTGTGTGTCTTATTTTGCAGCCATTAATGGATATTATGACATAAGTATTACATTTACTTAACCATTTTATGGATAGAGGCTTTAACCAATTAATTGATAAGAAATTAATCGCAGTAAGAGGGCTAGCAAATGCCTGAATTGAGCCAATACAGCCTTTTTAATATGCCCATGGATTGATATACAACATGATTACATCTAACTACAGCTGGGTACAATTTGTGCACAAATAGGATAGAACAACATCATATATGTTGTTGGGTTGTAAGGTGTTGTTGGTTCTACTTTGCAAAGCCCCCCAATAACGTATTGCCTTAGTCTTACAGGAAAACACAAACACATGGAAAAAAAGAGTACAGTTGCCTGCTATTGATATCCAAAAACAAGTGCCTTCCTTCCTTCATAGGGATTCCATTTTTCATTAATTTAGTCAGAAATATGACGGTTTTGTCAGAAAACTCTTGAGGGTATTACCTGCTTCACAATAGAGTGGCTGATTAAATGAAAAGTGGCAGTGCCCCTCACAATGGTACATTGTGAATGCAGTGACACAGCGGAGGTATAATGGTTAATGTAACCTTCAGTATGTAGACCCAAGGTTGTTCTGCTCACATACAAGAGAGAAGTGGGACAAAGCTATGCCAGTAGTGATGATGTTTAATTCAATAACTTGAATAATAGTCAAGTTTTGCATCTATGTGGGTGTGATTACAGTTTGGTTTTTGTCTTTACTTTTATTTAGGGTCTCATTATCAAACTGAATAAGACTATTATACGATTATAACTTGCATCCTTGCTGCTAGATTTTAGTAACTGCAGTATACAGAAACATCACATATTTATACATGTCCTTTTTTCTGGATTTGTTTAGGTTATTTGAATCAATGCATGTATATCTTTAAACCTGTGTAAAGCTTTAGTTGTTCATGCATAACCACAATGGCATAAATCATATTGAACTTTACATTTCCATGCAAAATATAAAAGGAATTATTTGTATTTGTCACAAAGCAGACTATTCTTTCGAGGAAAATTATGATATTAAGGTGTCATATTGCCAGCAAAGTAATTTTCACCCTGTCAGCCAGTTATCATTGTTGAGCATGTTGTGTGACTGTGTGAACTGTGGACTTCCTGCAGTGGGAACTTCCTCCAACTCAATTCAATTTGGCTCTTAAGGATGTTGCAATATTCGACCTGCCATGCCCTCCTATGAATATTTGAAAGGAAAAACCATAAATGTTGAAAAGATTATAAAAAAGTTAATACCCCATCCCACTGGTGGTTCAAAATGTTTACTGTGTGCATGAAGAATATCCTCTGCATTATTTAAAATGTGCGGTTTGCCGTCTTATTATTCTGTTCATTGGGACAAAATAAGCGGTCTGTTCTCCAAATTAAATTTGCCTCTATAGCAGGGGTGGGCACACTTTTTGGCTCGGGGGCCACTATGAGTTTTAAAATTTGAAAGACGTGCCGGGCCAGTAGCAGATCGGTAAACAAATATGTACAGTAGCTGTCCACTACTCATTAAACACTCGGCACTCATTGTCGACTTTTCGTTTATTTTCTTCCACTCATTGTTACGGATGCAGGTTCAAAGGTGAATTAGCTTCAACGGTGAATTATTGCGTCATTGCGTCATCGTTTGCGTCATGACGTAACCGTTTACGTGCCTTCTTATTACCCACACAGCATTTTACGTCGCTGATTTTCTCCGCAACACCGCTCACTAGTGATGGAAAAATGAAGCTTTGAATGAAGCATCGAACCACTTGGACAATTGTGTCGGAAATAGGTTAATTTCTCGAAGCTTCAGTTACAGCGACCTCTCCTGGCGAAGTGCAAGGCTGCAGTAGGTTTAACGTATCTTTGCCTTGAAAAATATTCGATGCACACACACACTAAGACTATCATGGGCCGCCGGCTGTACCCACTGCAGCTATCTATTCCTTGAAATATTGAACTGTTTTTATATTACTGATAATTGTCTTTTTGTTCACAGCTTCTCCACATTTCGAAGTGTTTCCCGAGCCAGAACGACCTATCTTTCTTCCTGGCTTGCTCTATAATGATACTACAATTCAAATGCAATACCAACAACAACTCAACAGAAACAACGCAAACTACGACAACCCACACATTGCGCATTGTTTAGAGAGGTCATAAAGTGTTGAAGCGCTCAAATTGGAAACTGTTTCAACCTGGTGAGACCTGTCAGAATCGAGACGAGGCAGTGCATTGAATCGTGTGAATGGACCGCGAACCAGTCAAGTGATTCATTCAGGAAGTTGTTGCTTCGGACGTCACATGTCACGTGATTTGAAGCAGTTGCTGCTTCGGACGTCATATGTCACGTGATTTGAAGCAGTTGCTGCTTCGGACGTCATATGTCACGTGATTTGAAGCAAGCTTCGAAGCACTGCTTCTATGGAATAGGAAGTCCAGGGTTGAAGCTCCGTTCGAAGCTTCAGTGTCAAACTGCCATCACTGCATCGGGTAGTTTGTAATCATACAAAGCAAGATTAAATTAAATAACTACTTCTCCAACCTAATACCTTTCTCCAGAGTGCCGTGGTGCATTGTTTATTAATGTGGTTCAGCGGCATTACCGACCGCTGGAGCACTGCTCGTCCACCGGAGTTTAGTCTACTGTTAACTCACGGCAGCGGCTGCTGTAAAGTCTTCACTGTCCGACTATCACACAAGCAGTTGATAAATATTCCCAATTCCCAGTGAATGTGTTTCAGTCTGAAAGCTGTTTGGCATCACAACGCTGTTATGAAAGTTTCTCTGGCATTCTACAGGTGATGTTAGCATAGCAACCGAAGCTAATCAGACTATCTTGACTACTTGTTGCTATCATATTGTGGCATAAGCCGTTTTCTACACGCATATTTTACCGGCATAGTTTTGGTTATGATTTTACTTGTGATGGCCACATGTAGCCCATGTATTGATTCCATCCGATAGCTGCAATAATACAAAACAACAGGAAAACGGCTGCCTCTTCACAATGGTCAATAACAGTGAACGGATGGTCATTAAAGTAAGGTAAACTAAACAGAATCCCACTAAGCCTGGTTAGTGTTTCCTGACTTTATATAAGTGTTTTTTTATAAGTGTGTGGTCGCGTTCTAGTCACTTTGCTCAGCGCTATTGCTTGTTACAACTTGTATTAGCTGTACTCGCCATGAACTGTTATTGCTCAGGTTAATCTCGACCTCCTCCAATGTAAACGGGACTGCCGAGTGGGGCCAGCTAAGAGACCAGACTCCAGCAAAGGTGAATTGTGTCTAGAGTGCGCCATCTAGTGGGATCAACTGAAAGGCCGGGTATTGTAGGAAAAAGGCAAAATGAATGCGGTTTTATATAATTTGGACAATTTTGTACCAATATTCGGGGGGCCGGATTAAAAAACCCAACAGGCCGTATATGGCCCGCGGGCCTTAGTTTGCCCATGCCTGCTCTATGGCCTTGAGCAATCACATGTAATGCTTATTTTTGTATTAAATGCGCACACAGAGAGGTGAAACAGGGACTATGGGTATGAGAGGGGACAACAGGTGACCACAATGTGAACTCATCATTTAATTATTATGTTAATATTTTATTTTATTTATTTCATGTATTTATCTTGTATTTGATTTGATTCTAAAACAAAACAACTGTCAAACTCCCCCTCAATAAATACAGTAGTTATAATGTGAAATTAAGTTACCATACTGGATTTCAGGGCATTGCAGGTAATAGTTTTTGATCAAATATCAGTCCAAATCCCCACAAAATCATTTGTTTTCTCAGGAATGTATAATATTTTATACTAAAAACATTGTATACGGAGACATAGTGCTCCCCTGGCTTTCTACTTCCTGTTTTTAAATAGCCTCATGTCTCAAAAAAAGGATCTTTCCTTACCCCAGCTCTAATTTAATTCACATTTTTAACTATTACATTTTCTTTGCCTAGATAATGAAGTGACCGTCAATATGGCAGCTCCTTGATCCTGTTTAATTTGCTCTCAGCTTGTGATAGCGGAGTTGTGGTATATCCATAGGAAGATTGGAGGCACTATGGCAACACTTTTCTTTAATTTCCCTGCTATCGGTCCTCAAGAGAGAGGTAGTCACAGTTCAATAATGAGACTTCTAGATGCTATCACACAACTCATCATGATTTCACTTCCTTTACATCAGGGTAGCTTTATATATATATACCGGACATATGATATGATAAAATGTATGTAGGACATTATCCATATTGTGGTTACTAGATACAGTATTATTTGCTAACTTTGTTCCTGAACTATTTCATATTTTTCAACCTCCACACTTATTATTATTACCTTTTCCCATTACATTACATTCTCCTAAATATATATTTTTTTGTTTAATTGTTCTTCTATTAATTCTCATATTTTCTGATTTACCCTACCCTTTATCATCTTCAAAAAACACTTCTGGTGTTTGTTTCAAATATTGTACTCTTTCACTGCATGATAACATGATCGTAAAAAGTATTGTGCTTACTCCTGTTTTTGTTTGGTTTTAAGAGTAATGTGACCCACAGAGCAGGAAAACTTTCCTCCAGAGGAATAAGGTTGACAGTAGCAGGGTTATCCAGGTCAAAGCGAAATTGATTCCGGAAATTGACAGTCTATGCAGATAAAACCAAGAGGACTCCTCAGAAGAGGGTGAGCAAATATAAGATGTGTACTTTTGCTGGAGCAGCTCCCAGACTCTGAAGGGGAAACCTATGGGTGGGGGAATCTGTAATTCAATTCTTCACCACGGTTTAAAGTCCAATTTCTCCCACAGTTATTGAATCTTAACAAGGTGATGAAATCAGACTTCGTCGTTGGCTGCAGTAAAATATAAATATCAGACTGAACGCAGCAGAGAGTCTGAGAGACCTGGATTAGATATTTTTACTGGAGTAGCAGCATTATTCAGAGAGCTTTTTGAAGAGGGCTGGTTAATGTCGCACCAGTGTTAATTCTGCTGCACCAGAGCCAGAGGATGTCTGCCTCTGGGCAGTCTAAGAGGGTGTGTGTGTGTGTGTGTGCATGTGTGTGCGCGTGTATGTGTGTGTGTGTGTGTGTGTGTGTGTGCGCGTGCATGCGTGTGTACGTGCGTGCGTAAAGACAGGTACTGAGCCGCAACCTGGATCCATTCCAGATTATCCCTCTCTGAGCTTCAATACCCGTGTGTGGGTGGGTGTGTGTGTGTGTGTGTGTGTGTGTGTGTGTGTGTGTGTGTGTGTGTGTGTGTGTGTGTGTGTGTGTGTGTGTGTGTGTGTGTGTGTGTGTGTGTGTGTCACACACACACATGGGTATTGAAGGCAGATATGCACACTCACACAGCAGCACCTAACATGAATGGATCCAAATTAATGGTTGATTGGTTTTGACTGATCCTTTTCCGGGTTCACAAGTTCTCTTCTTAGCTACGACATGTGTGAAATGAAAAATAAAGGTTGTGCATCACCTTACTATTCACACACACACACACACACACACACACACACACACACACACACACACACACACACACACACACACACACACACACACACACACACACACACACACACACACACACACACACACACACACACACACACACACACATCTATCTTTGGTGACCCTTACCTGTCACACTAGGGGAGGGAAATGGATCTGGGGTGAAATGTTTACCATGCATTATTTTTCAATTGAGAACACATGCATTGATGTAATTGTGGCCCTACGTTGACCATACTAAAATGTAAATTGATTGACCATACATAAAATCAATTTATACTAGAGAATGCAAATCCTGAAGAAATTGCTAGTGGGAATGCTTTATGCTGAAAATCTGACGCCAAACTGCTATGCTGAAATGTAATGTGTAAGAACAAAGTGAAGACTTTAGATTGAAATTATACATGAACACTAGGGGCTTGAATGTGTGATGAGAGAAGAAAAGAAAGTAAAAAGGGTTGGAAAAGCAGCAGAATATTTGAATTGCAAACTTTTGAACTAACTTGATGCCATCCCATAATACGCTTAGATGCGTTGATGGCTGCATCGTTACCAAACCTGTGAAGTTTTGGGACATTTGGAGCATTTTCACTGAAGTTATGAGAAAACCGGTTTATTGCCAGGTAGGTTCGCACATACTAGGAATTTGACTTGATGTCATGGTGCATACATAAAATATAAAAAACAAGAAATCTAATATAAAACACAAAATATTTCACACCGTAATAACTACAGTTAAAACGCAATAAAATAAAAATAAAATAAAGCAGTAATTTACATGGAAATAGAATGCTATGAATGAATTTTTGCATATAAACTATGAAATGTGAAATCAGAATGTACAGAAAGGAGTATGACATTGTGTGCAAATGTAATGCATATAGTCTGGCGAGCATTGTGTTGCCATGGCAACAGCATTTGAAGAAATCTCAAAACTGTCCCGTAGATGTCTTCACGGCTGGACTGTTAGCACACGTGAAGTTTGAGCACTTTTTGAACATTTTCATAGGAGTTAATGTATAGCGACATCGTCTTTTTATGGAAACGGCATATGGTGACACAATTGACAGAGCTGTTGAGGGCAGGACCATTAACCATTATCTGAAGTCTGCTGCTCTGAGCATGTCAGTTGGAGTTATGACATCGTGTTCCATGACACAGGTGTTTATATTTGAGCTAACAACGTGTCCAGAGATCAAAGGTTTCCATGGTGATGTGCACTAATCAGTGAGAGGAGAGCATTTGCATTGTTCTGAATGAGAGATAAACCTCATACATGTGAACATTTTGTTGAAGAACCGTAGTGTTATGACCGCAATATCCTCCATATTTATATGACAACCGCTATTTTTAGAGAGGAAATGCAATTTCTTAGCCCACCTGTGCACACAGTAGGAATGAGCAGCCCCACTTGCTGACTTCCTAACCACAAACTTACTAGGTAACGTAACTCCCCGGCCCCTATTCTTCATGAGGCGTAGCGGTGGGTATTTATGCACTTCCAGCCCGCTGGACCGAGAGAGGCTACCAGGTAACCGGCAACCCCCCTAACCCACGGAAGTGCTCCCGAGCAAGTTTAGAGAAAAGGGAAAGTGAAGCTCTAACCGCCGTACCCCAACACTATCAAGGCCCCCCCAGACGAAACCCAAAGTGGAAACGCCTCTTGAACCTACCAGGGGAAACACTCCTACAGGTATTGTACAGACAGGCGGGACCACTACCTCCTATGTTTCAGCGAATATCTAAGAGAACAGATCACAGCTACCGGACAAAAACAAACCTCAATACACCCAAACCCGGGACCATACGCGTTAAAAATAGTGGATATACAACACCATATAAGGCCACATACGTCACTGTCATCCGAGGGAATCCCCAACACGTGACGTAACAGTCATATGGGCGATAATGCTCCCAGCTTCTCCCCCAAAATAAACTCAGGCTACCAATTAGCCACGAACACAGGCTAACTCAAGTACAGCTAACGCCACACCAACCCAACTACCTCCCGGTTCCTACTCACGATAGACGAGCCCCCAGTTGTTATGACCGGCCCGTTGCCCACAACAGAAAAACCAGGAGAGACGCTCAAAGTTTCCAATAATCACGGCACTTTATTCGACAACACCAAAAACAGCAGAGGGTGGACGAGGGGAAAGGATCACGGTGAGTCCCTCCGCAGCAGGCTTGGAGAGAGTCATGACGGACCTGTGACTCCGGGCAGCTGGGCTTAAATAGCACCTCCGGCCAGGTGTCCCCGATCACACTGATTGGCCTCTTCAGCTCCACCCCATCGCAGGACCTGCAACATTCACACACTCACAGGCCCCAGGCTCTGGGGCCGTCACAGAAGCATGTCAAGGAACTTGAGCATCTGAAGTGTACTTTTTGTGTACTTTTGGGTTAATAATGTGGCCTTTTTGGCAGAATAAAGGTGGGATAGGTAAGTTTGAGAAACCGGCTCGAGATACACTTTTTATTATATTCCATGGAATGCTCTTAACATCCCGATAACAATGAATATCTTCTGTGGAAGCAGTAGTACTGTAAAAAGCACGACCAATCATTTTAGCCGGCCCGGCTAAAGTAACTGGATGGCCTACCTGCCTGTCAGCCTTCCATCTGTGCACACATTTATCTCGTGCCCTCATTGGTCATGTGCGCGTTCGTGTGTGTTGGAGGAGGGGCTCTGTAAGGAAGTGGCAGATTTTTTCCGGCTGTGTATTTTCAAATTCTAGCGCACTCGAGCTGGTTCCTCCAAAATTACCTACCCCACCTTTAACTAAAGGTGGCTGCTGTGGTGGGGAAAGATGAGGCTGAACTTACAATGGGGTTTAATGGAGACATGTTGAAAGTTTTTGTCACGTCATGCCCTCAAGAGGCATTTTGTTTAATTTTGTTGCTTAATTTTTTTTTTTTTTCAAGCTACGAGATGTTTTCCTACGTTTGTCATGAAGAATTATGTCTCAGGAATGTAGGGTTTGGGAATTATGGCAGGTTTAAAAGAAAATATGAAGGCAAAATTAAATCTGTCCTCCACTCTAGCTGTGACATCACGCACTATTAAATCTAAAGAAGGCCTCTTTACCAAGGTCTGAACAATGTTTAGTACCAAGTACCAATCAGATTTAAAAGTTGTGTTACAAGAATAATGTCAGAAAGATGTGTAACATTTTAAAGTTGGAATGAGGTTTCTGAGGGAAAGTATGAAAGAGCAGTTAGCAGTTGAAGTTGCATGAAGATTGTTGAAGTCTGAAGAGTTTCTCCATTGACTTCCATGTTGAAAATGTGATGAATTATGGGATGTATCTCTGGAATTATGTAGGTTATGAGTGATAAAAGTAATAGCCATCGATTCCCGACCAAGCTGAACGTTTTGATGTTTGAACGGAGTTTCTGCGATGTGGAATGTGGGAGAAGAAGAGGTGCAAAATAACCCGGCGGAATAATAAAGAATTTTGTGAGTAGCATAAATTACATCTGAGAGCCACAAATACATTTGGAACTTATGTCAATGGGTTTTATAGCAATGAGTATCTTGTTTGCATAATTGAGCTACAGTTCTTTCAGAAGCATGAAGAGAGCCTTTCACAGAAGGTGAAATAGGTGAATCCCCTTGGATATCTGAATGTTACGTTATTCCATATCACTGACTACAGTCAAAGAGACCTGTCAGAATGAGGATAAAGTCAGCTTATTCTTAAAGGCACCATTCCCTTTAATGCTTACAGTGATAACTGAAGGTTACTCGCTCAATGGAGCTGCCATGATAATTGGCATTTAGTGATGAAATGCCTCGCACAATGAATGCTAAAAGGGGAACTAATTACTGCCTATCCAAGTGTCAATAGCGTCTTCTGCTCTCTTCTAAATGTCAGTTTTACATTGAAATGCTGGAGGCATGGCTGCCAAGCACTAATGGCTGGTCAATGTCAGCACTAGCTTCGGAACACACTCTAAGATAGGATATGACGAACATTGTGACAGCTCTCCTTTTCATGCTGCTGCTTGTCCTTAAACCTGCAATAAGGAAATGTTCACATTTTGAAACCTTTCGAATGATCACCTATCATTTTTACGTGAAAAGGCTGAAGCTGATTACCCGTGCCTCCAGATGAAAGCTTGCCATAATTGTTATAATCCTGCATGTCTGACTGTCGCCGTTGCTGCTCTGTTAGGTTTGTCTGCAGTTTGACCCCAACACAGGGCTGTAACAGTTAAGGTCCTGATACTCATTACCAGTTGCAACACGGGTTCACAACCACTGTGGTCCTGGTGATGGAAGGTCAGGGCTAATCACAGTAACGTAGCAATCATGTCAGCTGAGGGAGAAGTGTTGAATGTCAGGGCTCATTATGCTACCAATGACATTGAAGGCAAGTTTGCATGATTACTCAGAGGGAGCGTGGGTAACTTGAGCTGCTTTGAGTTCAATATCATTAGGTAACCCAAAAGAGTGCAACAGAGACATGGAGGGTCTAAATAAAGACGTTTCAGACATATACTTCAGGTTGTGTTTACTCTATACAATATCCCAGACATTGTTACAGGGCCAAGGTTGTGGTAAATGTACTGTTGTGTTCATTCTTTCTGCAAAACATTAGCAGTTTACTGAGGGGGTAACATTGTACCATTCAGGGGTTGTTCGTCAATGCAATGTGAGAAACTTTTATGTTTGCAAAAGCTAAAGCATCTCATATTAAGATCTAATGGGTCTAAGGTCTACTACAGATTTAAGTAGTAAGTAGTTATAACCTCCAACAATCTCCATGTTGTGTTGACTCACATGCAGGCGACATGGCTTGCGGGTAAATAAAGAACAAGGCTGAGAAACATGGCATTTGTGCAAACAGACTGCTAATGTTTTCAATCAGGATGGAAGAAGACTCCCACGAGGTGTTTGTCTGTTGCTACGAGCAGAAGCAAATGACAGGGCCACCTGATGCAGTCCAATGCTTCATGTCCCAATCAATTAGTAATGGCTCTGCAATTCTGAGCCGCATAGAAAGTGACTGATGGAGGTTAAGTGTTACGTTACATTTCAATTGATAATGGAGTGGGTTTTTAAATAGTGTTTTAATTTATTCTGATGTAATGATTAGCTACTGTAGGGCCTGTCCGCTAACAAAGTATTAAAGAATAGCTTTATTCTAATCACAGCAAAAAAACATTTAAACTCATAATGACCTAAGAATGCAAATAGTTAAAGGCGCATATATGTAATCATAATGCCCCTACTTTACGGTGCTTAATTACATGTGTTCTATCGCCCAGGAACATACACACATAATACATCAAACTCAAGTGAGTCCAGACACTACATCCTCCACCTAGCCACTCTGCCTGGTTACATAAAAGATTAAAGTACCATGCCATGCACGGTTCAGCATAAAGCCGGCATTGAAAATCGAAGGTAAGACCTCGAGGCAGTGTGTCTGTATGGATACCGACACGACTAATACAACTCGGAAAATTGAAGCAACATCATAAAATATAAAGTTCTATCTTGCCGTTTCATCAAATGTTATTTTAGTGAACATATTTTTTGATTTTGATATACTTTATAATCCCCGTGGGGAAATGTTTTCTCTGCATTTGACCCATCCTAGTGTTAGGAGCAGTGTGCTGCCATTTTGAACGGCGCCCGGGGAGCAGTTTAGGGAACGGTGCCTTGCTCAGGGACACCTCGGTAGTCCATATTTTTTGTACACATCAAGTGTGATTCCTTGCTGTAGGGATGTTTTGATTTTGTTCAGGGAGAAGGCACATGCTATTACTCTGAGCATGCATTGTGTTTATAGATATCCAGCAACAGACGTGTCCTGTTTATGGTGGGTAGTGGTAAAGGCATCATGCTGTTTACTGGCTTATCAAAGCCCTCTACCTTAATATAAAATGGCCCCCAACAGACGCAGTACAGTAGGTGTGAGACTTGTGAAGGGCAAGTGGGGAAGTAATCCTTTGAGAAGTGGCATGGAAGTCAAAACAAAGACAGAATGTGACACGACTTTAAAAGAACATCAGAGTCAAGAGTCAGCTGTAATACGTTTCCCTAATGCACAGTTGTGACATCTGCTTTTCTTTTCCCAGCCTGTTAATAGGATAGCATACCTATTTAGCAAAGCTATTTACCTCCACTATGAACACATTACAGTGAGTACTTGCTCAAATCTGTTGGGCCTAGGTCATGATGACAATAATATTGTTCCCGTTACAAACAAGAACCCAGTGTGCCTGTTACTATGTGTTTTGATAGGAAATCGAAAAGAGCAAAATGTAGTAATTTGTTATTTATTGTGAGGTCAGACTGTTCTGGGGACCTTGATTAATCCAACAAATAAAGATTCATCAGGATACATACATGGGTAGATAATAACATCCTCAACTTTCCTAATTTCCAGCGTGTATTGGTTGAATTCTCGATAAACCTTCAGTTAAACTGTTCATATGTTGATATTCAGCCCTACAGTATGTTGTACTCATTCTTCACAAATGCAAGGCCCCATGTGGATCAAGCAGCACTGGTAAATGTGAGTATTGAAACTGAATACATTTCCAATCAATCATGTAATACCATCAAAGTAATCAACCTTGTGTGCACTTGTAATATAGCTGCAACACTTGAATAGTTCTACAGATCCATATTACAGTTATATTTAAGCATGATATTCCCAAAACGTGGACAAATGAATAGCTTTGAAGTGGCATGTTATCCCACTGAGACCTTATTGAATTGCAGCACAAATACTGTTTATACATATACAATACAATGTACAACACTATCAACTCAAGAGAGATGTCCTTTGTAGAGTCTGTTTTTACATTCATGGCAACAAGTGTGAGTCACATTTGCGATGTGAGATCTTAAAGTAAGCATGCATCAATGATTTGTTCACAACACAAATTGCATAACGTATGCGAAAAATTGGATTTTAACAATTTTTTTGATAGCCCTGCCTTTCATTATGTGGGTAGTTATAGGTTCAGATGTAATTACACTTAGAAATGTTAGGTTTTAGTTTCAATCTATATTAAACACCTTCTAATGTAGTAAAGCATTTCCATTTAGCTGGTATCTTTGAGGAATGTCAGATGAGAAATGATGAAGGCGTGCCCCACAGGAGGTGTGTGGCGCAGTGGGTTGTGCATTGGTGTTCGGATCAGGGGGTCATAGGTTGTCATGTAATGTAATGTTAATGTCATGCCTTGTCTTTTATGCTGCTGCAACAAAAACTATTTCTAAAATTGGGATCAATAAAGTACCATCTTATCTTATCTTATGTAATGTAATGAAGGACGCTGAAAAAATAAAACAACAGTTGACATGTAATCAATAATCGTCATGCATTGTTACTACTGATTCTGAGTATGAATCACAACACTTACACTATTGAGCAGGATGCTATTCCCAAAACACTACACTTCATTTTCATTCCTACTGTATTTGGAGCACAAAATCACATAAACAACTATTAAAATATATTCCCTTACATTTTGAATAGGTAGAATAAGGTGGAATAATCCTTTAAACACATTGGAATATTGTAAAACTTTGATACAATGAATACGAAAAACATACCATGATACGAGGAGGCAAGTTGTCTCTCCGATGTGTTTACTGATGATAAAATGTCATTAGTGCATGGAAGTCCCGTAAAGACGCACCTCATTGCATATTAGACACATTAAGCTTTATGAGTAGATCTATGTGATGTGTTGTTACGATGTTGTGATTAAGCTCTTCTCTGGTCTAAATGATCCATGAGCTTAGCAGAAGCTGACATCTGGTTGCGAATGACTTTGATAATGTTTTATATTTGGGCATTGCGTACACATTTCAGCATCTGTGCTGTTTGCAAATTGCTGTCATCATCACACATCAAACAGTAATTTAAAGTTAAGACAGCTGTACAATGAGTGTGATATGGCGTCATTGTTAAAGAATAAAAATGATATGCAGAATGTTTGGCGTGTTGGATAAATTATCCAACAAGTATGGGATGTCAGATCGGCGACTGTTTTCAACGCACAAACTACTCGATTTCTTCAACCTTTTTTGCAAAAATGGTGCCAGACTCATTTTAATATTGTTTAAGTATTTCACCTTTTGTTGTGTCTATAGAGCAGGGGTGTCAAACTCAATTTCATCGCGGGCCACATTCGCATAAAGGTTGCACTCAAAGGGCCGGTTGTAACTATATAAAATAAATATATAATATAAAATATTATATAAAATAAAATATATATAAAATAATGTATTATATTTAGGGCTGTCAGTCGATTAAAATATTTAATCGTGATTAATCGCATGATTGTCCATAGTTAATCGCGATTAATCGCAAATTAATCGCACATTTTTGATCTGTTCTAAATGTACCTTAGAGGAATATTTTTCAAGTTTTTAATACTCTTAACATATGAGTGGACAAATATGCTTTATGCTAATGTTTATTATCATTTGAACAATGACAAAAATTCTCATGAATATTAAACACAACAACCTCTGAACATTACAAATATTCGCCTCAATTCAACCTGGAAACTCTCTCATTCAATAATACAATACAAATTGTGTGTGTGTGTGTGTGTGTGTGTGTGTGTGTGTGTGTGTGTGTGTGTGTGTGTGTGTGTGTGTGTGTGTGTGTGTGTGTGTGTGTGTGTGTGTGTGTGATGGATCGATCGTTGCAGCTATGTGCAACTCAAGGCATATGCTCGAACGGGAGCTGCCTGGACGCTGCAATCATGTTGCACTATCCTGAGTGTGCTGACTTTTCGTACAATGTCCCGCTGTCTGGCTTCCTGCATAAAGTCAAGTGCTCGGCGCAGTTGTATGGATAGAGCGCTCCTCTGTTTTCATTTAAACAGCTCCTTATATCCGTTAGCGCAGCTAGCTAGCACCAGATGCTAACAACAACAATGCAAGTAAGGTCTCTCTCTCGCTCGCTCGGGCCACACACACACACACCCTCCCGGTCCTCCCGATGGCCAGTCGGTGCCTGCCGGTGAGCGTGGAAGTGTGGTCTGCTGCAAGCGGGCGGCAGGAGCGGGGCTGTCAGCAGCATCAGCTTGTAGATGGTATTTTAAACTCGATGCGCTCTGAAACTACGGGGCGGCCGAGGAAAAAAATACACATGCGTTAATCGCGTTAAAATAATTAGTGGCGTTAATTTTTTTTTGCGTTAACGCGTTATTAACGCGTTAACTTGACAGCCCTAATTATATTACATTATTGCCTCTGAATTGGATTATTATCAGATAGGATAATAAGTTAGTAATTAACTACGTCTGAAAGCAGAAGTCCAGGGCAAATAATTGCAAGTCTCTTCCGTGCGCATGTCACAAAACGAGATGCATTGTGGGACATGTAGTTTATGGGCATATTATAAACGTATCATAAACGTATTATATTATTTGCAAGCTCTTGCGGGCCACATAAAATGAAGTCGCGGGCCGGATTTGGCCCCCGGGCCTTGAGTTTGAGACCCCTGCTATAGAGGTAACATTGATAGAATAAACTTCTAAGGAAAGAGCATTATTAAATTCCACATGACCAAAAAATATGCATAGGGGTTTGCAAAATACTTTACATTACTGTTTATATTAGTGTTCAAAATGGCTGATACCTGCTTTGCACCAGTCCAGAGCAGCTGATGTTGGGGTCACTTTTAATATGCCAGATGCTAGTTGCATGCTTACCGTTTAAAACGCATTTACAGCCATGGTCAAAGCTAAATCAAGCTTTGATGAAATCATAAAATGTGTTTGTGAGGTTTATTTTGCCGTGTGTCTCCACCTCAGCCGTTTTATGAGCCAGTTGGTCCTCTAACAGCAAACATAAGACCTTTGGAGTTGCTATACTGAATGGAAATCCACCGAAGCGCTCATTGTTCATCAGGGCTCTTACGCTTGCATAATGATGCAGAGAAAGCACCGAGGAAACATACCGAAAGAGTATTATCATTCTTCACCGCTTCCCCTAAGAAGCCGCACAATGCTTGTAAACCTCTGTGACTTCTCTCCGCCTCCTTAAGGGTAATGAGGAGGCGTGTGGCGCAGTGGATAGAGCCTTGGTGTTCGGATCAGGGGGTCACAGGTTCAAACCCCACTGCAGTCAGCATGTCGTTGTGTCCCTGGGCAAGACACTTTACCCCAAATTGCTCCTGTGGGGATTGCCCACAGTATTGAGTATGTAAGTCGCTTTGGATAAAAGCGTCTAACAAGTAACATGTAATGTAATGAGCAGGCCATTGGAAATGAAAGGCCAATGAATTAGCCCTTGCTTTTAATCAAAAGTCAGATCAGCAGGAGATGCTCATCACTACCAGTTTCTACGGGCTTAATTATATAGAACTTTGTTCATCCAATGATCTCTGCCCCCCCGCAAATTAAACTGTAAAGAGATATTGAATTTACAGAGAGGGTGCACCTTTGTGATATTATCGCATACTACCTGCTTCAATGGCAATCCACCTTACTAACTCATTTGTTAAAGTGTCTGAAGTCAGTGGCATACATTAAAACTGACCTAAGCTGTGCCACAATAGTTGTCCTTTGAAATTAAACACATGGTGAATCATGTTGAGTTAAACATGATTTTATCGATACAACGATCTGACACAACCGAGAACTCTGGCAAGAAAAGAGAGGAAGCTTGCAAAGGTGTGAATATAAACTTAATATGCTGTTCCTGCTTACCTTATCTGGTGTTATATCAAACAAATGAGTCATTTACATTGGACGTTACCACAGTGGTCGACATTAACACAGTACGGCACCTTGAGTCTGCATGACTCACTCTGGCGCTCTTCCGACACCACCATTAGCGTCACTGATTACATATATAGATTCACTGTGTTGGATTTAATTTGTAAAACAGAAGAAGCAACTGCACAAAGCCTACAATTAAATCATTCCGCAACCAACAACTCATGTATCAACAGCAGCATCCGGGAAGCCATAAACACAAGCACTGCAACATATCATTTAGGGCTGCAATCTCAGAGCATGGATGATTATAGAGCAGCAGCCTACAATCTAATAAGAGCTTGAACACTAGAAACGCCAACGGGTCGGTTTTACCCGCAGCTGTTTTTTGATTGTATGGAACTTTTTTCAATAAAATATTAAAGTCTCCCAGTCCGTGGCTTTTCCTGAAAGTGTGTTATGTAGCACCCTCTGTTGTTAAAAATGGTCAATATGAAGTCAGATTGAAAACATTTATACCCATTAGCGCCACCGGGTAATATTTACCTTATAGAAAATGCAGTGATCTTCGCGCTATTGATCTTGCGCGAAAACATAAACATGACGTGTTGCTATAGCAACGCCTGTTGTTTACTGCGGTTCCTTTATAGATAGAGAGATAGATAGATAGATATAGAGAGAGATAGAGAGATAGAGAGACACTTTCCACATAACTCACGGTAGCGATCTTTTATATTTCATGCAATCTACATGAAGTAAAACTGAGAGTCCACAGATTATATTGGTATACGTTTCATCACTGTGCAATCAAAACTCACTCTTAACCCTGTGTTCTAGTATGATAAATAAAAGAACGTTGTACCTTGAAAATCAATGCATTCTAATAGCGGGTACATTTTACCCGTTGGCGGTTGTAGGTAAACAGCGACCCCTGGCGGTTCTAGTGTTAAAGGAGGCAAAAAGAGAATACAGTAAGAAACTATTCAAGATTGGCAGCCTGTGGCAATGTCTAAGAAATATGACGAATCACAAGTCCACAGAAACCCCTCTTTGTAAAGTGCACCTTTCACTCTGTCCAATATACCCACATATTTTGCGACGGTCTTGTGCGCAAGAAAACAAAACCAGCCTGACTGAATGACTGCTAGTTGCACTCATCTCTGTATTGATAAAGTGCTTTGAAAGCTCTTTGAGCATCACATCTACCCAGCAAAATGGACCCACTACAGTTTGCATCTCGTCCCACCAGATTAGCAGAAGATGCCCAAGGAAACATCCTCCACACCACCCTCACCTGGACAAGAAAGCAGCAATGTGAGATTACTGATCATTGACTTCAGTTAAGTCATAGTCCCCCCCGGCCTCTTCACAAAGATCAATGACCTCAGGATTAAACCCCCTCAATAGGTATGTGGATACTTGACCTCCTGACAAGAAGATCCCAGGTGGTGAGGGTATGCTGGTTCTCTGAATCAGGAAGACTAAGAAGCTGATAGTTGACTTTGGGGAAAAGCTGGGAATTACGCCTCCTTTAATATCAACGGGTCCTTGATGGATAGGGTGGACAGCTTCGAATATGTTGGTTTCCACAACACCAGTGACTGATCTGGCCTGAATACTGACTCAGTGTTTAGAAGACCGTGGCAAATACTGAAATTACTACTCCTGTCCGGTGCATTGAAAGCGTCCTGCTAGGGAACATCAACACCTGGTACGGAAATAGGACTGAAAATGACCTCAACGGCCTCCAAAGAGTTGTTTGCTGACTGAACATGCAATATGCTTTTGTGTCCTACCTTAAGGAAACGTACACCCGTCAATTCATTAATAAGGCTAATCATAATCATAGAGCATTCAAACAACTGTTCAAAACAGCCTTTTCTCCCTGTTTGTAAAACGATACCGTGTATACAATCGGCCAGGAAGAGCTTCTACCCTCACACCACTTGGATCTCCCCCCGAAATCATACAAATAGACATATATGTAATAGTATTCCTATCTTTTTTAATATCTGTTTAATGTAATGGATGAAGGAACAAGTTGGTAACATGAATTGTGGATTCACCGGACGGAAGGAAAAACACAGTGGAGAGCTGACATAGTTAAGCCGTCATAAGTAGTTATTTGATTGTAAAGAGAAACCTCGCAATGACTGTACGTTAGGGCTGTTATTTAAAGGTCTTTTAAATGTGTATTTTATGTGCAATATTTGGCATAAGAAAGACAATAATTCTTGCTTCGGGTCTCATTTAGCACCAATGCAACAGTGTTTAAATGTTAGCAGTAAGGGTTGGCAGCGGGAGGCCGATTGTACAGTATAGCGAACACATTTTATGACTTGATTTATCTCATCTATTTAGTTCTTACAGCTGAGTATTTGAAGATCATTATGCTGAACAATGACAAACTGTCATGTTGAGGTTGGTCTTTGCGTTTGCAACACACTGTTAAATTGTTACTGGCATTTGCTTTCTTTTTTTTTCCCGGAGCTACTGAATGAAAAAAATGCAACTAAATCTGAATGAAAGAACACATTCTATGCTTAACATTTGCATAACAATCCCTGGCCTTTCGCTGACATTTAATATAGCCGATGAATTATAATCAGCCCTAATAATGAGATGAGAAATGCCAAGGGTGTCAGTAAAAGGTTTGCCTTATATGAATCGCTAGCTCCCCCCCCATTCTTCAAATGTGAACTTGGTCCTAACGGCATTCAGACATTAATACATCAGCAAACAACTATTTGCTTTGTAAGTATATAGTGGGGTAATCGTATCTTGGGCTGACATGAAGTCAAACCTTCATGAGTGTGTTAATCCGAGCTTCTCTGTTTTGGTAGCCAGGAGAGTCACACATGCACGTGTGCGTCCCTTTAGTTAGCTTGTGGCCACTACTCTGCACTGTAGTCCTACTGCCGTTTCTACGTTAAATGTCTTAATAGAAGTGAAGCTGTAGACGCGTGTCTACTCAATGCCTCATTATGCTTTTTAGGGTTTTCCCTTTCCTGCTGTGTGTTATATAGGTGTGTGTGTGTGTGTTATATATGCAAAGGCTAAAATCCCCAGCCTAAATGGGTAAAAGATGCACGGTATGCAGACATATGCATACCGGCACCATCAGGTAGCGTATATTTTTTAAAACACTGCTGAGAAATGTAATATTATTTTTGTATAGGCACTCTTTGGAAAGTATTCACTGCTGCTATCAGGGGAACCTAACATTGTTTTAACCTAAAAGCATGTTAACATATTTTAGGACTTCAGAACTTTGAAAAAGTGCCTTATGTGTTCCCTTTAAGGCTTTTACTTATACTCTATATTCAAATATTTTATATAGGAGTCTTTCATTAAAAATGCCTTGAAATGATGTGTTATACAAGAGAAGCTGTACTTTGCACACACAGTACTGTGTGTGAACCCTTATATTAGACTGCAAAACAAAGACCAGCTCTCCTGGGACCAGCAAACCCTGACACCACAGAAAAACCTACAGAATGATCATTTCTGGTCTTCCTCATATTTTCTGTTTGTGTTCTCACTGCAGGCTCAGCAATCCATCTCTGCCGGCTTGTTCCACATGCAAACTTAATCAGATCACGAAACAAAAGAGGCAAAGCTCTCCAAGAGCTTGTGTGTAATTGCATTACATTTCATCGAAAAGGATGATTTTTTCATTTGCCTTTGTGTAGAAATTGTGTAGGGTCTGCATTTAGTGATTTTTACAGAAATAGTCCAGTACAGTAGTTTTAAAGTATTCAAGTCGACATAATAATAATAATAATCCTTATATTTATTATAGCGCTTTATCAAAGACTCTCAAAGCGCTTTCATTTCACATTTCACTTGTATTCATCATGTCTACGATAGATAATTAACACATAAAAGGTCTGTCTTCCTGGTGAGACGGTGTGACTTTCTTCAAAAGTTGGATTGGATTCACAGCAGGATGAAAAATGCTGGGAGCTTTTTCTCCCCCATGATCATAGAAAAAGAATACCTGCATTACAGAAATTACAAAGGCGGTTTGCATATGTTTTACCTGCAAAAACCGGCTTTATAAATGTCGATACTTTGGGAAACAGTTTAGGATACACCTGGCAGCTGAACAGCCAAATGGAAATAAGTTAAATTAGTATCTTATCTTACTCTGGTAAAACATTATTTGTATAATCTTTGTTGGGGACAACCTAAGCTAAACAAACCGTTTTTTAGTTGAGTCAGTTCAAAATGTGTTTGAGTTGGTTTTCCCCCTTCACTTTTCACATTACATTGCATTTAGCCAACGCTTTTATCCAAAGTGCATTCAACTAAGAAGATACAAACTAGAAGAAAGCAGAATCATACAAGTACATCAGGTTTCATAGAGCCAAAACATTTCAAGTGCTCGCAGTGCGGGTGCAGCGAGCCGTTTGGCTGATGCAGAGCGGAGTGTCGTGCTGGGGTGTACGGTTTAACCATGTCCTGGATCCATTCGCAGCATGGTACGCAAGCACCATTGTCTTTAAGTGGATTCTAGCAGTTACTGGAAGCCAGTGGAGGGAGCGGAGGAGCGGCGTGGTGTGGGAACATTTAGGAAGGTTGAAGACCAGGCGAGCCGCTGCATTCTGGATGAGCTGCAGAGGTCGGATGGCACATGCAGGTAGACCAGCCAGGAGGGAGTTGCAGTAGTCTAGGCGTGAGATGACGAGAGCCTGGACCAGAACCTGCGTGGCTTTCTGGGTCAGCTGGGGACGCATCCTCCTGATGCTGTAAAGCGTGTATCTGCAGCAGCGGGTTGTAGCAGCGATGTTTGCAGTGAAGGACTGTTTGTTATCTAGGATCACTCCCAGATTCCTTGCCGTCTGAGTCGGGGAAACAAGGGGGCCGATGTTGATTGTTAGGTCAAGAGTGGGACAATCTTCTCCAGGAAGAAAAAGCAGTTCAGTCTTGTCAAGGTCTCATATCAGTCTCTGAGATTGAACCGTTTAGTCATGTGGAGGAAATTACTGAACTGTTACCATTTTTTAAGAAAATCCAACACATCAATCATCGTGTGGTGAATCATCCAAGAGCCAAATGAGACACTGATCTTTTGATGTCCAAACACCAGAAATGCACCATTTGTTTCCACTCGCTGACATTCGTTTCTTGTTCAAGGTCGGCTGTGAGGTAAAACCGACCTGCGACCTTCCAGCCAGAGAACAGTTCCTGTCATCCTCAGAAATATGAGGCCATACTTTATCAGGGCCTGACAACAATTTGGCTCTTTGTCAGACTGTTGGGAAAGCAGTGCACTACTTACATAATCTGGAGTGCTGAACTTTTGCTTCTGCCCTCTGGCAGTACAAAATGATTTCCATTAGGTTGAAACCATGGCAGACATTTTTGGAATAAATGCTAAAGAACAGAATCAGTGTTCGGAGGAAGGATTAAAGTATAACAAATATATTATAAAAAAAACAGTACTTGCGGCAGAGTAGATGTGGCAAGCTCACCTGTAAGCATGTATTTGCCAGCACGGGAAATTTGCCATGGACGCCAGACGCAACAACTCCAGTATACTGCGAATTACAGAGAGCTTTACCTGGCAACAACATACATTCATGTATGTGTAAAAATGTACTCCAGCTTAAATAATGTATTATTGGTGCACTTAGTTATTTACTTTGGCCATGACAACATTGATTTGATGACACGTCCCAACAACTGGTGTTTAGTCCCAATTACAACTGGCTATCCAGCTGTGCTGTTGTTCAGGTGTTAAGTACCGTATGCGTCACTGCCACTGCGTCAGGCCGTTGTGTCCTTGGGCAAGACACTTGTATGTGTGATCTGTACTGTATGTGTAATGTGTATTTGTAAAGCGCTTTGAGAGGCATTGATAAAGCGCTATAATAAATATAAGGATTATTATTATTTATTATTAGTATGTTAACATGTATGTGTGATTGTCTTAAAACTAGGACTGAAATACACTGAAACACTATATATTGAAAGGCTGTGTCAATACTCACCATTTATCCTCCAGGCACTTTTCCTCTCTCTTCTCTTCTAACAGAGAACTAATCCCTTTCATCATTTCATTGTATTGTTATTAATGTATTTATGATATATAAATGCAGAGTGAATATTACCATGCACATTTCAGGACATGAGATGGACTGTGGCGCTGAGTCGCTCTCAGTAGGAACTTCGTAATCAGCCGGAGGAACAGATTGCTCACTTACATTTCTGTCTTGTCATCATTTCCGGCTGCTGAAAGAATTGGCCGATCCTCGCACTGTTGGCAACCGAAGTCCAGCCAATTTGTCAAACGTTCCAACAGTGTGTGCAGGCATATTAAATACCCTTACTAATATGGAATTTAAACCTTGTGTCGCAATAGTTTGAAGGCGTAACATCTGCGTGTAACCTGCCACGTTCCACAATCTGTATTGTTACCTGAGAAATAGTGAAGCAAATGTTTGTGCACATGGAGTTGATCTGGATTGACTGGTGACTAACTTATAGAAAAACAGCTGTAGCTGTATGACTCCTTTGAAGGTTATTACCCTTTTCATTTTCTCCAATCATGATGTATTGTTCGTTGGTGAGAAAAGCTCAGATTCTTTTTTCTACAGTGTTAAGAGATATAATTACATGTACCCACTTGCCAAATAGCACTATGTCACTTCATTTCTACAACTGGTAATAGGCCTCTGTGCAACTGAAATGACACATTCATTCCTCATAAGAATCACCTTAGGTGCATTTCGGGTACATCAATTGGAGTTTAATATGTTTTCATATCAGGAGCTCTTACTGTATGTTAGACGCTCTCACTGTTCAGCAGGCTAGGGAAATTGGCTTCATGCCTAAACAGCAGTTCCCCACTTATCTGCAGCACAAATAGTGGTATAATATGTAATGATACATTTAAATCAGCAACATTGTGTTGTGTTCAGGGACATGTGTAAACCTGTCACCGAGTAAACACTAAAACAGAGCCGAGCAGGCATGTACTGTCAGCTCATGACCCTGATAGATGAGTCCTTGTTATAAGGTGGACTCTCCTGCATATTTCTCCTTAAACATGGCTAGCCCATCATAGATCAGACTTTGGTTATTTACACTTACGTATGAAGGCTTTTTATCAGCCTTTTGTAGTTCTTCAGGTTGTATTCATGGCTTCGTATATATGTGGATTTGCAGTACATGAATATAGACATTCAGTGTGTAACTTATCAGTGTTAAATACAAGTGTTAAATAATCACTTTTTCCCTTGAATATTCTCATGTTCTATTCATGTCAGATCATTATTTACAATTGGTTTAACAGTTGTACAGAAGCTCTTAAAATCAAACAGGTACGTATATCTTTCTTAAGGCGCATATTAGTTTAATCCTAATATATAATAGATAACGATGAACCACTCACAGATACTTATGTTTCACTTATTTAACTCCATTTATTAGATTTTATTTGAGGTTGTTCTCCATAATGTAATCGGAGCTTTTGACCTTTGACTATAGAAGAAGACAGCGACACAACAGGGGACACCAAAAAGAAGGTGTTAATAGAATAAATAAACGAAAGATCCCTCACTTAAATCGGGCTGTCATTTACTTTCTATGAGTCCTAACCTTGTGTGGGGTTGTTTGATTCCAATGACATCACAATGCCCTAGAGATAAATTAGCCCACATATGTATATTCAACCACGATTATATATAATAACAGTTCAACTAGTATATCATTAGTCTGTAGAGAGCCCATTGTGTGCCTCTTATGATACTGTTTGATGGTAATGTGGTTAGAGTGTGCAGAATATCCAGTCGAACAGGAAGGACTTTGACAGCCAAGACGGCAGCTCATCAGATCCTGACATTGATTCACGCCTTCAAGCACTGATAGTCAGATCTGATGTGATTTTAGAATAATCTAGAAATTACAATTGTATCAGCCTTTGGTCAGCATTTCATAAAAAGCATGCAGCAAATGTCCTGTTGCCATAGCAACTGAAACACTGAATGTGAAGGAAATCTATTGCTTGAGCACATACATATGCATTAAGTGTACAGCACATAGGAGAGGGATATCCTCCACGGACTGCTTTACAATGAAGCACGGAGAGATTGTGATGCAGGTGTAACCGTTGGGCTCCAGCCATGTGTTCACTGAAGAAGCCAATTAAGGAACGGACATTGAAACGGGGAATACAAGGACAGCTCAGTACTGCAGCTCATAGTTACACTCCATTTCTTTAATACAATCAACTAAAGGAGAAAAAAGGCAAAACATCTCCACGTACCTCATTACATTGCACAGTATGTCCTTTTTCCATCCAACTGCAGTGTTGGAGAGCATCATTAGGTATGGTATTACTGCCTGGTATGGTAACACATGTCCTAACGGGGACAATAAAGTAGATTGTATCGTATCGTAACTGCTGCTGCTCTAATAAATGAGTATGAAGTTGTGTCATCTGTATTGTGAGGGATGACGTTAAATATCTGAACTAAACATGAAGACGCAGCGTTAGCTTACACTGCTCCATATATCTGCAACAAACCATGTTTTCTGCATGTTAATGGTCTGAAAAGGCAATCATCTCTGTGTTCCATCCAGAGGGAGCTTCTCTCCCACACTCCACCCCCCCCCCCCCCCCCCCCCCCGCTGCCTGAAACATCTCCACTGGACTCCTTTGTTCACGTCTGTAACATAGTGACATCGTTACACTCACTCTTCTTTTGGCTAATGCTCCAACTATTGTAAATGATAGGCTTAGGGGGCGGGACATCTCTAAGCAGATAACCAATCAGAGCAGACTGGGCTCTGGTTTCAGACAGAGGGGGAAAAGAGGTGCTGCAGCAGAGGCAGTATGAGAAAAATACCTTTTCAAACATTAAAGCATGGAAACGTGTCACAGTAGAAGCACACAATATAAATATGAACCTGAAAATGAGCAAAATATGTTATCTTTAAATCCAGGCTAAATACTTATATTGTTGCTGCTGCTTTGGATTAAAATAAATATGTATATCTTATATAGGCGTGTGGCGCAGTGGATAGAGCCTTGGTGTTCGGATCAGGGGGTCCCACAGTATTGAGTATGTAAGTCGCTTTGGATAAAAGCGTCTGACAAGTAACATGTCATGTAATTTATATGGAAATAATCTTATTTTTGTATTTTATAGCTATTTAATTGTTATCTTGTTATCTTGTTTTTTTTAACGACTATTGTTAATGTTTTTAAAAGTTGTTTTATAATAAAGGTTGGACTATATTATTATGCTTTTAAAGTTTTTTTTTTTTAAATTGCCTTATGTTGAAATGTGCTATATAAATAAATATGCTTTGCCTTGAAGTCAATGCAGTACATTTGACATCGAAAAAAGCAGTTTCACAGCACTTTTTAAATTATCATTCTTCAGAAATAAAATATGCTGTGTCCCTTAAATGCTGTCCATCAGATTACCTGTAACCTGCTTCTGTGTCCCCTTTGTTTATCCCAGGCCAGGACATGTAGACTTGAATTTGAATGTTAACTGACTAGACTGTCACATTTGCAGGCAGCTCTATTGTCAACCCTGAGATGAACAAAGATACCTGTCGTATCGCCATGTTCTCGTTCCCCTGCTAACTGCAATAGGAGGTGAAGCCTTGTCCTATTGTGGTTTTGTTACTGTTGATGCATGCAAGTTGGAACAGTTGGTTGCAATGTACCTGCCCTGACATCTAAACTGCCATTCTGCTTGGTAAGCTTTCACATTTTGGAGGAAAACAATAAAGCTTTAACAGCAGGCTCTTAAAATAGCAGAGAGCACAATGGTGGAGAGACTGGGTTCTCGTGCAACGCTCAAACAAATACGTTTTTAAAGGGCTGCTATTATACTCACTTTCAGGTTCTTGTTTGTATTTTCTATCGTCTCTACTGTGACATGTTGAAATGCTCTTACATTTAAAAAAAGTTCTTTATTTTTCTCATAGTGCCTGTGCACCTCTTTTCACCCTCTGTCTGAAACCAGCACCCAGTCTGCTCTGATTGGTTGGCTGGCCGTCGTGACATAATGATTTCATGAAGTTACACTAAGGCTGCGGCCCCACGAGGACGAAAACGGCTAAACGCATAGGATTAACGCAATCGCAAACGGCTTCCGTCCACATGCAATAATTATCCGGATAGTGTCTGCCCACACGAGACCGCTCCGTTTAGCTCCAACCGCTGGAGAAGCTGCAGTACATATGTAGGAGCCTGTAGGTGGCGCTGTAACTTCCTCCACAAAAGCAGCGAAGAAGCATGGTTGTCATGGTTGCCCTTCTGTTTATTCTCCGCGGTGGGGGCCGAGGGAACCGGGTAGAGTTTTTCGCCAGTCAGCGTGTATTAAAGTTGAAATCTTCCGGACAAAATTATAAAAGTGCCGGTCAAAGGTCTTCTTTGTTATTTATTGAGCTTCAAAACAAATGAATAACGACTCTATATAATATAATGATAAAATACACGGAGCCTCTCTTTTTCCTCCTTCTCTTCGGACAGCGTCAGTGTCTGTCTCATGCAGCAGCTCATCCAGTAATCAGTGACCCGGCCGACTGTAAAAATAAACATATTTATAACTAGTTTAGGGAGTTTGAGAGGTAATTAAAATAGCTAAGGGTGATGATCTGACTTGAAGTGTGTGTTTTGCTGCAGCGGGAGGAGCTGCAGGTGGGCAGAGCTGCGTGTCTCCGTCCTGTCAGATTAGACTTCACTCGCGAGAGAAAGATAAATAATCTGAATTCAGGGTGCAGTTTACTTTGACGTGGGGGTGAGCAGCAGAGGTGGGGAGAGGCGGGGCTATTGCCTCATCATTATTGTTGTAGATGTTGCACAAACAACTGTAGCATGGTCAATAGCGTCCGGAGCACGATAGCAACTCTGCGATCCGCCATTGTTGTTGTTGTTGGTGGCGAAACACTTCAGCACTGGCGCGGGGTAAGCGGAGGTGAGCAGAAGAGGTGGGGAGAGGCGGGGCTATTGCGCAATCACTATCAGTGATCTGAAAATGTCCGTATAGGGCGCACACACGGAGCCGTTTGACCCCCCAGAGAGTGGCGTATGCATTTCTATCCACCTTGGGACCCGTTGTCGTTTCCTCAGTCGTTTAGTGCCGTATTCGGTCGTCCTCGTGTGGCCGAACGGTCTATATGACACTAAACAGTAACGCAAACGACCGAATTCGTCCTCTTGGGGCCGCAGCCTAAGAGTTTCAAAATGGGATTATGAAAAACATTTCATATGAGAATATAGAGAAAAGCAATGTCAATTGTTTCAGCCTTTGCCCATGCTTGACACAATTGAACAACGGAATTAAAATAGATGCTGCATGTGCCAGATATCTGCTATTAAATGTTTAGAGCACACAATCGAACAACTTTAAACAATCTCTGTTTCTGGGAGATATTTAATGACAACATATTCCCTTTGGTGGATGCTTTCACCCAAATCACCGACACAATGCTAGGAGTGAATACATATCAGGGTTTGCTGGCCGAGTGGGAATCAACCAACCATAGCAGCCAAATCAAGATGAACAACAATCCGCTGTGCAAAAGAATGTTAACATCAAACTCCTCTGCAGCAACTCAGCCACAATGATTGCACCCGTTCTTACTTTGTGTGAGACCTTCACATTTTCCATCTGGTCACATACACTCACACACCCAGCCGAACACAAGAGAACAAACAGACTCCCGCGGGAAATAGCATGTGACCCTCAACCTTATCGCTTGCAATCGATGACTAACACTGTTGCCTTAGCACTTAGCCTCTCTGACAGCTTTTTCTCCCACACAGGCAGAGCTCATTTCTACAGAGCGGGGGGGTGCTCCATCAGACATGCCTGGGGGTCTGGGTAAAAACACTGTTGTCATAGTGTGTTAGCTTTAAGATTAACAGTTTGAAGTTGTCTTGTTCATTTCCTCAGTAGTTATTGTCTCCATATCAAATGTTGGTTGGCAAACTGAAATCAAATGGACGCTCACCATTGTGAGTGTTACAACATTTGTAAAACAATTTGACCTTGTCTTGTCTAGCTCTGAAAGGAGTTTCAATACACATATGATTGACAATGTCCTCTCACATTCAGCTTGAGAATGCAATACAAACAAGAGACGCATAGTTTGAAAGGAAAAAGCATTTACCAGGCAGGAAGAGTCGATGGAAGAAACACTTGCAGCCATTGTTTGTTATTTAGCCTCTCAAACTGGAAATGTAAGGCGACACCACTGTTGTATTTGCCAGTGTTGACACATATCAACACAATTCAAAAGAAGCATGTACTTGCCATATTGGCCCATTTAATATAGTATTGACTACTTTCTCTGTCTCTTGGACTGAAATGCTGCTGAAACCCTGATTCATGCATTCATCACTTCACGACTCGACTACTGCAATAGCATCCTCTACGCCCTCTACGGCATACCATCCAACCTCCTCAATAAACTCCAACATATCCAGAACTCTGCTGCCCGCCTCCTCACCCACACCCGCTCCCGAGACCACATCACTCCCGTCCTCCAGAACCTCCACTGGCTCCCCGTCCGTCAAAGAATCTGCTGCCTCCGCTCGGGACAGAGCCTTCTCCGTCGCTGCCCCCTCCCTCTGGAACTCACTCCCCCAACCCATCAGAGACTGCACTGACCTCACCACCTTCAAAACACTCACCTCTTCAATCTGGCTTTTAATGTGTGTTTTTGTATTATTTGACTATAACTTTAACTATATATTTATTTTATCTTCACTATATCTGTAAAGCGTATTTGAGCACCTGTAAAAGCGCTAACAAATTAAATCTATTATTATTATGTATTATTATAGCCAATGTGTTATGATTGTTATTTGGAAGGGATGTCGCTAAAGAGAGCTTGTGTGTGTGGAATAGAACCAAAATACATTTGGATTGAATTCTCTGCATACAGGCGAGGCGATGCTCCACTACAAACCATTTTACTTCACCGTTGCCCAGCAGTACCCATATTTGTTCAAATGGGTTGTCATCGGATATTAAGAAGGCTAGGGCATATGAGTCACATCATTATGTCATGCTCTTCAAACACTCTGCTTTAGCCCTTTATCGTGACATCTACCTTTGCTATTTGCCCATTTATTCAGGGTTCTTTCATCCTTTACATTTTTCACAGTTGACACAAGAAGTGCATACTTTTTTGTAATCTTTCCACTATTATTTTGAAGTTGAGAATGCGCATGGATTACAAATGTCTCTATGACTTACATCAAATGACCCGATATCACCATTAGTTACGAATAAATAGGATCATCTTCGCTGTGTGAAAAGGCTTTCTTGTAAGTCTGACTGATTGTGTTTCAGTGATACATTATTTCTAAATGATCCGTCCTACTTTGCATTCCCCTGGCCACATCCCACCACTCAAATGTGCAGATGAGTGTGGGAGGAAGTGAAGTGCTCTCGGCCTGTCTGCCTATAGGGCCATCCAGAGGAGGCTGGTGCCAGAGAGCTTTGGTTGAGAAGATTCAAGTGTGCATATCCAAAGGCCAATGGAGACAGATGGACGACAGGGACGTTTAGACAAGCCCCTCTCGTATCGCCGTTGAACACGTGTGAGGTATTTCTCTGCCTGTTGTTGCCTGTGGTATAAATTACTGTTCACCCCAAAGAGATGCCACGCACAGCGTAAGAGAGATAAATGGGTTGCATGCTGCTGGCGTGGAACACTGCTCCCCATGCACGTCACTGATATTAGCTCAATATGACTAGCAATGCCTCCCCCATAGACCTAGGTCAAAAAGGCACCAACAAGAAAAATGTCTGCATTGCATTCGTTTAACTCTTACATTCGTCATAGATTTTCAAATGATCTCAAACCCAGAAGAACTGAGAAATCCAAAGTCAAGACATAATTCATGGAATTGAGCCTGAATGGCTTTCTGGCACAAATGAGGCTTTTCAAGTGATGTGGCTTGGCGCTGCCTCCCGTCATGGGGACAAGCCTGATTCGCATTATGGTGATGGATCAGAGGAGGGGGACAGTCATCATTTTGAAGACCTTTGATACTGCTACACTAAATCCCGAACGCTCTATATCACTGCATGTCATAATGTTTTGATAGCACTTGACCTTGCAGTTGTTTCTCAGAGAAAATAACTCCATAAATCAACAAGCTCTGCTCTTCTCTACGGGACAGTCAATGTGGACATTTCACCACAAAAACCGAGCTGTGCCGGTTTTCTAATGTCCTTTACGGCAGGGATTTGTTACGAACTTGGACACACACGGGAAAAAAGGACTCGAATGCACGACCCGGGATCCAGAGATAAAGTACCTGTTATTTAGGCTTGTTATAAAGTACAAGTAATATACTTTATTTACCAAAAAGGATATTCAAAAAAGATATCGGCACTCTTAACGAGGCGAACAAAAATAGGTTTCACAAAGGCACAAGAAAAAATCCCTCACAACGTGAAGAACAAACTTATAATACGTTTCAGGAGCATGAATAATGTAACAAAAAGAGCAACCATTGATGAGCAGAGTTCTGGCATGAGGACAAGACGAACTGACACTGAACACTGGGAGACTGGGGGATTTAAACACTCGACAACAAGACACAGGTGAAAACAATCAGGGGCGGGGCTGACGCTGATGAGGGCGGGAGAACACACTAGGAAAGGGAGTCAAGGAACCTGAAATGAGACGTGACAAAACAAAACGAGACGTGAAAAACAATACAAAAATAACAACATGAAACATGACTGACTGACACATTTGGCGGAGCACAACAGGATTAGTTATGATGGGATGTTGCTGGTAGTAGTGGCATTTGCATTTCTTTGCATTCAGACAAGGAATCACTTTGATCAAAGCCTTTCAGAACCCGTTTAGTCAAGGTGCAATGATTCATTGTCAGCATCAGGATATTGGTCTTTGGCACAGCCTATGGTCTTTACACAACTCTAATGCGTTGGCAATGTATCAGTTGCATGGTCTTTATGATGCAAAGAGGACATAACTGTAATTAATCTCTCGAAGAAGCATCTCCTCGTGCTACAGGTTAATGTGCTTCACACTTAATTGCTGTGAGCCTGATTCAAAACGATGTGGGGATGCAACAGCAGCAGACTTAAAGGACCGCTATACAGGAAAGTGTTGTTTCAGTAAAGGTGTAAGAGAGTACAACACTGACATTTCCAGAAATCTTATAGAAAGACTATATCCTAGGGGAAAGGTAGAACAATCAGAAAAAAAACATTTTTAAGAATATAATTCAAACTCTCAAAGTTTCTTCTTGTAAAGAGAATTGTGAGGTCAACAAGGGCCTACATTTGACATCATTCCTTCTGTTACTAAACTCAAATTGCCAGAGGACTGTAGATGTTAAAGAGAACAATGCTTATGTTTCAGAACACTTACTAAATAAACCATGGTTGCGGTGAAATTGTCAAATTTGACCCAGATGTACCCAAGTGTCAACCATGATAAAAACAGTTTGGATTCTCTAGATCAGGGGTGTCAAACTCAAGGCCCGGGGGCCAAATCCGGCCCGCCACTTCATTTTATGTGGCCTACAAGAACTTGCAAAGAATATAATAAGTTTATTATAATGTTACGTGCCGCTTTACAGGAGAACGGTGCCCACAAACTACATGTCCCACAATGCATCTCATTTTGTGACATGCGCAATGAAGAGACTTGCAATGATTTCAGACATAGTTAATTATGAAGTTATTACCCTATCCGATAATAATCCAATGCAGAGGAAATACTGTAAAATTATACATTTTATATTTATTATCTATATTTATCTATGTATATTATTTATATAGTCTTAAAGTTACCACCGGCCCTTTGAGTGCAACCATAATTCTAATGTGGCCCGCGATGAAATTGAGTTTGACACCGCTGCTCTAGATGATAGGAAAGCTTCAATACTTCCTTTATAATGTAATGTACGGAACATTTTAGTTTCCCCATGGCAGACACTCATCAATAACATCCGCTGGCACATCGTGACACGTCGCCTAGTGTAAGTGCAGTCGGATTCTCTTAGCTGCGCAGTTACCTTTTCCCTCAGGCCTCTCACCCAGTGTGCACTAGGACAGGCTTGGGACTCCCTGTGACCCTGGGCATGATAAGCAGTTTAGCAAATGGATGGATGCTTCTGACACGAGCAGCTTCCTGTTCTTACAGAATGTAAAATCAATAAAGTTGCCCTTTGTCTTCAGTCACAATAAACATACATAAACAGTAACATATTACAATTTAAATGTGTGTGACATTCCTCTTGTAGTTGTAAATCTGTAATTTAATTTCTTCACATTGGATCATAACTGTCTGATGTTTCTCTTTGCACACATCACATAACCGATCATGTCTCTTTTACACCATTATGTACAACGTTTCCCACAGGGAGAAGGAGGGAATTAATCATTTATTCCTCAGGAGCCTTTCAACCCTCTTCTTTGGTATCGGGAGTACCACAACCACTGCCACAATGAGAAAGGTCATTAGTGGAAAGGAAGAGAGAAAGCCTGTGGTCCACAGGGGCGTATATGTTCATGTTGGACATCATGCTGAAATGAAACATATAGGTGATGACAGAGAGACAGAGAGGAAGTGAAAGAGACACAAATAGGCAGAGGCAGAAGTGGGAGGAGGAGATGAAGCGTAAGAGAGGTGGTTAAAAGAGAGAGACAGTGGGAGGGAGAGTGGGATTCGATGGTCTGGGAGAGAGCGATAGAGACGGAGAGAATGAGAGCAAGGGAAGAAAGAGATGGCCTGTTATCAAGGGGGAGTCGCAGTTAGGGGTTTTCCTTTTCTGCAACGTTGCCATCTGGTTCTAACGCCCCAGAAGGAGAGCATCAACCCAGAGAATTACTGACAGGTGGAGTCATCAGAGCAGGGTGACCACAGGTGCTGAGACAGAAAGTATAAAGTAGGCTTCCTGATACATGCTTTAGTCTAAAGAAAATGCAAATAATAAAACGTACATAATTGGTTTTCATAACAACAAAAATAAAGATGCTCTGTAATAATGTAATAATGATATTTGCATTATTGAGTGAAAATCTAAATGTGTTCATTCGTTTAATTTGAACGTTTACCACTATACACCATATAAGTGTCACACAGCAACAAGCTCCATATAAATGACAGGATTATGTCATTTCTGTTGGAATTCTGCCCTTAAAATGCAGTATTATAAATCTGATGGAAGAAAAAACCTTTGCAGTCCTTAATCTACAACGATGTCTATGCATCTGGCCCCAGATGTTCAGAAGGTATACATGGCCCTGACGTGGCACTAAGCATACATTTTTAAAAGCTCTCTCATTAGCACCTCTCATCTGTCCGTTGACGTTAGCCGTTAGCTTCATGTAGCACTGTTCTCAAGCGTCCCTAGTCCATTGGGGGTGAAGTTGGCAAATCTATTTGACCAGTATCTGTCCTGACAACTGGTACTGGTAAAAATGTGGCCTCATGGGATATTTAAAAACAAATGATGGAGGCAATAAAGAAGTTATTTTAAAGAAGAACAGACAGCAATCAATACTGTTTAGTTTGTGTTGTAGTATTTTACTTGCATAGTCAATGCCCTGGCAGGTTTGGTTTTGCCTTTAATGGTGGCTAGAAGGACGTTTTATTGAAGAAACAAGAGACCGGTAGACATCATGTCCTTACCAACACTAGTCTGCAACTGCACATTGAAATCAACACCATATGGACTCTGAGAGTTGGGGCACAAAGGGGCTCTCTACACCAATCGTGAATTAGAGCTTTAAATCTCCAGCACTAACAGGCCGTGCTGGAGCTCCTTTGCGCAGTGTGTCAGCATTTTAGGAGAAAGACAGAGGGCAGCATATCTCTTTACCCTGGTCATTAAAGGCTTTGACTTCTTCCATCACCTGGCCCTTTGAGGCTCGGGGTTTGAAGAGTGGGTGCGACCATTACACCTTCGCTTTGCTCTTTGAGGAGTTGAGTTCAAACCCTCTTTGATATCAGGGTGGCCACATACTATTGGTATATCCATTTAAAACACATATTTGAAGCTGATTTCAATGCAAAGATGCTGATGCAGTGGCATTTACAAGTGCAAAGTGGTGTGGTGAGAATATAACATAGAAGGGAAATACAGCCACAACATTAAGGGCAAATCAAATGCAGGGAATACATAAAGTATACACCGGCTAGAAATGTGATGCCCAAAGTGCTGAGAATGTTTACAAAATGATAGGTTAACAATGCTGTACTGTATGTCCTTTGGCAATATATTGAATATTGATTTATGTCTTTGTTGTACTCTGCTGAATGTCATGTTTGGCTTTTTAAGAGTTCTCTAACAACCCTGAATGATTGACTGAGGTTTTAATGAATTATTAATGTGGTATTGCAAACAATAACAGGGCAAAGCAGAGGAAGAGTACACAACATATATTGCCCAAATAACTTTTGAAAAAACGGTCAAAGCACTTAAAACTAAACCTCCAAAGCCTTAGATAAAGAAAATATCGTCCAAAGTGCAGAAGCAAACAATAAGAAGGTGGGCTAAGTTTGGAGGACTTTTACTTTCGAAAGTAAAATATTGACTTTCACTGACTTTTTATCACTCAAATATTCAGTTTTAAACTAACAGTTAGTGCAAACACAACCAGGGCAATGCGCAGCAATGCATTAGCTCACCTCGTAAACCAAAGGGAGCCATTGCAGAATATAGAGTGGGTTTTAATTATGCTGCTGTGCTAGTTGGACTTGAACGGGGCGATTAATTCAAAAGAGACAATCATTCCCTGGCCCTGTAAGCCTACCAAGAGATAAAGGCGCATTGCTTTGACGATGTCAGCCCTGCAATTAAAGACCGCAAGCAACATATTCGACGAGTGGCGACACATTGGTGCCATTCTGTCTGACAATGGGCACATAACATTATCCCTATGATAAATCCAGTAACTATTTTCTGAGTAAATGAGCAAGGTTACTTTAATTGATATAGTTCCTAAGAAAGGTGGCATAACACGGTACCCCCGACTCTCATTGTCAAACTCGATTACTTGACAGTTTAAAGGGAATTATATTATCTTTAATTGTGATGGTTTCTATTTTTCTAATTCCATTTTATCTCAATGAAAGTAACATAATCAATACTATTTTCTCTTTCTCTGCACTGAACTATTTGCCAAATACCAAGCAGTACGCAACAAAGGATGCAGATATATTTCGATTGAATTCATAGTGAATGTTAGCCTTGCTTTGAAGTAGGTTGCAATTGTTACTGCATAAAAAGACTAACACCGAGAAGATAGAGAGACTTGTTGTTAGGAACCTTGACTCAATAGTTTCGAGGACTCAAATGCACAACCCAGAGACCAAAAAGGTTGACATATGACATATGTCGTCCGAAGCAGCAACTGCTTCATTTCCTGAATGAATCACTTGACTGATTCGCGGTCCAATCACACGATTCAATGCATCATCTCGATTCTGACAGGTGACAGGTTGAAACAGTTTCAAATTTGAGCGCTTCAACACTTTATGACCACTCTAAACAATGCGCAATGTGTGGGTTGTCGTAGTTTGCGTTGTTGCTGTTGAGTTGTTGTTGGTATTGCATTTGAATTGTGGTATCATTATAGAGCAAGCCAGGAAGAAAGATACGTCGTTCTGGCTCGGGAAACACTTCGAAATGTGGAGAAGCTGTGAACAAAAAGACAATTATCAGTAATATTTTAAATATTTTAAAACAGTTCAATATTTTAAGGAATAGATAGCCCAGTGGGTAGAGCCGGTGGGCCGAATGAGGCGATGTCCTCCGCGCAGCTGGTTCAAAGCCCGGAATGGATGTATTTTAATCCTTGCTTTTCAACTTTAATACTTTAATAACTGATAAAAGGCCCTCTCCTCCCAAAAAAATGTCCAGCACTCTCTAGTCTCTTCTCAATAACCCAATACACACAATTATCAATCGTTAATTGCAAATAGAACATGGTATTCAGTCTTAGTGTGTGTGTGCATCGAATATTTTTCAAGGCAAAGATACGTTAAACCTACTGCAGCCTTGCACTTCGCCAGGAGAGGTCGCTGTAACTGAAGCTTCGAGAAATTAACCTATTTCCGACACAATTGTCCAAGTGGTTCGATGCCATCTTCATTTTGCCATCACTACAAAACACTGACGGAGCGTCCACACTACAGCTTCAAAAAAAGCTTGGAGCTGGGCGTGTCTGGAGCTTGGGGATTTTATTCAAGCAACACGACCAACAACCAATCACATGAATCTCCCGCCCCCGACATACAAAGCAAAAAACCCCGGGGATTTTATGGGAGCAATATATATATAAACTCCCCAAACAGGCGAAAACCTACCAGTTTCCCCCACTGTCTCTGCCACCTCCCTCCATGCCTGGTTCCTCCGGTTTGTATCCCGGTAGGTGAAGAGGGTCTGGTCATACAAAACCGGGTGATTGCTACGGCGATAGTTAGTTTCTCCTCCAACTTTTTTTGAAATATAGAAATGAACGGCGGGATATCTCTCCCAGCTTAGACGCGGTTTGATTGGCTACGGCTTCAGCTGTCAGATTTTCAGAAACGGGATTTGATTGGCTGGCGCTGGCTACTCCGGCGTCTCCGGCGTCAGAAGTTGAACATTGTTCAACTTCTGACGCCGGAGACGGCGGAGACCGACCGCTCTGCTACCCACAATTCAGTTCGGCGAAAAAGCGAGGCAACATGACGTCACCCCATTGAAAGTGAATGGGCAGATTGGAGTTTTCGACGCTGTCGACGCTGTAGTGTGGACGGGCCGAAAGTCTCTTAAGCGATGGCTTGGATCTGGCTTCATGGAACAACGAACAAGACTAACCGACAACTAACGGGGAGACAGGACAATATATACATGAGGTAAGTGGGCACAGGTGGAACAATCAGGGGCGGGGCAGACACTGACGATGGCGGGAAAAAGAACCAAAGCAGGAAGTAAAGGCACCTGGAATGAGACAAGGTAAGTACAAAATAAAACAGGAAGTGGAACATAAACTAAACTAACATCAACATGAGAATCACAAACAACACAACTTAACATAATTGACGGGACACTACACTAGTGACAGCATATGGCATGAACAAAGTGTTGCTGCTGTGACCTTTTAGTAGCCTAGTACTCGTGCAAGTAATGGGACATCATCTGACAAAACCATTTTCATTTTCCTTCCACCCGGATTAAGACGTTAAGACCATGAGAGAATTGCCTCTAAAAGGAATCGAAGGTGGCATTTGATAAAATAAGTGCTGAGAAAAAAAAACACTGTAGATGTGATCTTTGGCCTTTAGTAGTTAAATACAAGATGTTTTTTTATTACATATTATATTGAACTCTTCTATGAGAAATCTCTTAAGAGCAATAGTTTCACTTCAAGATATATGATGCTATTTAACTTGATCAAATTAGACTTCTTGAACACAGCACCTTTTTAATTTAACATTGTGTGTTTTCTGTCTTAACGCCCAGCATGTTGAACATAATTGTGTTTATAACCACAAGTACATCCACCTTACTTTAAAATCAAACAGTATTAAACCTCAGGAACCCATTTCATATTTGATGAATGCATCTTATGATGCTTGAGTCATGCATAACCCGACATTAACAAAAAGCTGTGCGGACATAGCTTCTACTATATGTCTGATCTTGTATCCTTCAGTACATTCACACTACCCCCATGGTCTAGAGCAGTGGAACTCAACCTTGTCCTAATCAGGAGCCACATTGACGAAAAAATATTTTTGCAAGAGCCACAATCCAAAAACGCTCCTTTCCTCCCTGAAACCATTATGCATTTGAGAATATGGATAATAGTAATATGTTACTAAGGAATGAAAAGCATAATGTACAGTGCAATAACTGTGATTTATTATTTTCACTGCAACCACAAAACACACATTGCTGACTGCCCATAACAACAGATAACAGACAGCATGTTTACTGATCATCCCAGGATGCCTCTGTCGCTCTTTCACTCGTATTTGTGTGGAATAACTTTTTTTGAGCAGTTCGGTTCTGTTTGAGTCTCGCCAGCTTTTCCGCCCTCAACTCTCCACCTTTCGGAAAGTCGGTACTGAACTTCTGGTGTTTTGTGTCGTGATGGCGCTGCAAATTGGACCTTTTAAATTGTGAAATGACGTTGTCACAAAGCAGGCAGATGCATTTTCCCGAACCGGTGGAGACGAAGAAAAACTCGAGTTCCCAGTCCTCTTTAAATGTTCGATATTCCTCTTCATATTTTCGTTTCCTATATTCCTTTACCATTTTTGCATAGTGCTGTAAGCTAGTTTTCCCAGTGTGACGGAGCAATTATCTCGCGCACCTGCAATCAGAGCGCGAAACCTGAAATAATTTAGAGCGCGAAACCTGAAATAATTTAGAGCGCGAAACCTGAAATAATTTAGAGCGCGAAACCTGAAATAATTTAGAGCGCGAAACCTGAAATAATTTGTGATTGGTTGTTCAGAGGGATGGGGGGGGCGGCTTAATAGACTGATGTGTGTGATGACTGGTGTGTGACTTGTGAGTGATAATGAAATGTTGATGAATTCTGCTGACAATGTTTTTTTTTTTGTATTAATTTATTATTTTTATTTTTTTAAGTGGGACTTAAAAGAGCCACAACTAGTCTTAAAGGAGCCGCATGCGGCTCGCGAGCCGCGGGTTGAGTATCGCTGGTCTAGAGGAAACACAAACTAAAGATGCCCAAAAAGCAATAATCATAATGCCCGGCAGACAATCTTTGCCCCAATCTTAATGCTTTTGATGAGATTGCAGTACTGGTCTTAATACCTATTTGCATCGCTCAAAGACATACACTTAAACGTTTATAGTTGTTCGAATTAACTTTCCGTACTTTTTGCTTGGCACAGATGCCAAAATTATAATTATAATGTCATCCCTTAGTTTCAAACAGATGAAATGAACATTAGCTCAAGAGGGAAAACTTTACTATCTGCAAGACATGTATGTCTTTGAAGACATCACACGATACCAAATGAGGTCACATAAATGAGGTCAACAGAACAAATGAGGCATAACATTTTGACAAAAGATGAAAACATCTCATAGAAGACTTTATGTAATGATACTGAAAAGCAGTAAAAAGTCTCATTTAGGAACATTACAGATATAAGTATGTAAGGGTCCTTTGTTACCAGCTTGCTGTGGGGACAGAGTGCTCTGAATCAATTATCCTCCTTCCTGCAGCCATCCCTACGACGTCCTGCTGTGGGCTCTGGAATGCAGTAACCCCACAGCCATATGCTAATCAGACTCGCATATGTCACCTGTGAGACTATCAAAGAGCCTAGAGGACCCAAGAGACAGAGCAGGGTGCTGAGACTGGGCTGGGGGGTGCTGGATAAGAGACAAGTCGTTGTCCTGTACATGTCTTTGGGCTACAGCGTGGAGAGAGAGAGGGACGGGGCAGTGACGGGACAGTCTGGCTTGCAGCATGCTGCCAGATGGAGAGATTGCCCGTGGACATTCACACTGAGTAGGAGACGAGTGCATCTACTGGTGCCAAAGAGCATCCAAAACTATTTTCTCTTTGCTCAGCATTCTTTTAACGGTAAAAATAGATTCAAACACGGTTGGAGCCTTTTTAGGGATGTGTGCACTTAAACTTACAGCATGAGATGTAATTGGTTGTACCAGTTCAAATAGTAAATAATAAACCCTCCAATCTAATCATGACAAAGTTCCCTCTGCACATTTTCATTTACCAAGTGATGGGAGACAAAGCAGTGACCCAGTTAATATTGTCACAAGAGATTTCAATTATAGGGGCTGAGGAGCCATTTTGTCTAGTCAAGGTGATAACAGTATTCCACTGTTTAGCATCACAATGAACAGTGTTACCTCTTATACAATTCTGATGGATAATTAACTGCTTTTTTTCTGTTGTTAAAATGTTACTTTTTATTTTGAATTTCCTTGCAGATTTTGTTGTCCTTGCTTGTAGATGTAGTCAATTGTGTTCCTTATGACTTTACACACACATAAAAACCTATAGTGTCCATTACTAAAATAAATGATTTATGAATGCTTGTCAATATAAATCCAGCCCCGGGTGCAGAAGAGGATGCAGGGCCAAGACAAAAAGGCAGAGAGCAGGAATTAGCGACCTGTGCATCATGTATTTGCAGTCTTGTACAGTTAAGCTTCAGAGTACATTAAGACTCTCCAGACAGCCTGGAGGCAGAGCTGCAGACCTGACAGCCGATGAAGACTCAGGGTCATAGAATATTATTTCGCCTTAGTCATAAGCCGTGCCCAACATGATGTGAACATCTCAAGACTGAAAGGTCCTTGGTTCGAGAAACACAAGTACACCTCCTCCATCGGGCAAGTACAAATATCCTGTCTCCTTTTGTCTTCATTACCTTCGGCTTTATAAGAGACCATCATGTGTACAAAGTCTGTCGCCCATGTATATATATGACACCCTCACATGTTCACATGCACTATCTTACTGGAAATGTGTAACAGCAGGAAATGAGAATTGGAATACCAGTTTTTATACAAAATATGGTATTGTGATAAGACATGTTTATGTTACTGTCCTGAGGGAAAAAACGATTCAATGAAAACACTGGGTCTAGATAACAGAGGGTCAAAATCATAGTCATGTTATTTACATACAGTGTTTTCTACAGGGCAAACATGGTATGGGGTTAAAGCAAGTGGGCGCTTGCTGGCAGACATGTTTAAGACAGTGCCTATGTTTTGAAGTTGTTGCTTATTAGCCACAATCAGTGTATTACCCATGGTAGATGGTGGTCGGCACGCTCCCAGTTTGTTGAAACAGGAAGTTGTGAGGGCATTGAAGCTCAGCAATGCATTGCTGCGTACGGGGCCTCAGTTGGCGGCAGTAGATCAGTGTGTAGGGATTTGGCTTGGGAACTGAAGGATTGGCTGATCGGACCAGAACATTCAAAGTATGGCCTGGTAGCTGGAAAGGTGCCAGTTCACATCCTGGGCGCTGCCAAGGTGCTGTTGTGCAATGCACCGAACCCTCAACTGCTCACTGGCGCCATAATAACTGGAAGCCTGTTTTCTTTGATAGCCTTCCGTCGGGACTGGTGGCGCAGTGGTCTGTGCATCTGATCATCAGATCAAGGGGTGAAACCTGCCGCTGCTGCGTCTGTAAAGCCGTTGTGTCCTTGGGCAAGACACTTCACCTGAACTTGCTCCTGTGGGTATTGTCCACAGTACATGACCATTGCATGTATGTGTAATGTGTATTTGTGAAGCGCTTTGAGCATCTGGAAAAGCGCTATAATAAATATAAGGAATTATAATTATTAACAGAAAAATGCATGTGTTTCTAAATGCATATGAATTCAGACGTGTTTGTGTACAGGTCCTGTTGTGTATAATGTACTGTGTTCAATAACAACTGAATTTTCCCTTGGGGATAAATAAAGGGTCTTCTCCTACTTATACCTCAATTAAAGGCCCACATATTAATATTTCTATCAATGTGTAATGTATATTACAAGGTACCGCTTCACCTTGCCTTGAGATGTTACTTTCGCACGAAGAACTGTGGCTAAAATATGTTTATCTGATGCAGAGATCAACAGTGCACTGGTACGTTTCCGTATGGGCGTGCAAACGGCCAAGAACTGTGAGGAAAACGGACCAATTTCCTCGTACAACCCATTTTCAAACGTTTCAAACTATCCTGTTAACAGAGGCGGGCGATAATGCATGCAATTCCTTTGTGCTTGGATAGGTCTGATCATTTGAAGCAAAGTAAGAAAACGGTCTCTTTAACCTCCTTCTAGCAAAACTTAGGTCATATATAAATGTATGTGTTTTCATTTGGCAGTACAGTCTATATTTGGCAATATAAAATTGACATCCATTATATTATAAAGACGTTTTACTTTACCTGGTTCCTCTATGATTAGTTCCTCCGGTTATAGCAAACCAACCTGGGCAACGCCTGGAGACTAAAAAGAAAAAAAGAATTCAGATTGTAGCCCATTAAAAAATATCTCAGGAGCAACTGAGGTGCTCAGGGCGGATCTAACATCTAGAGACATCAAGTCCTGCTTCACTGGCCTGTTAAGGCTGTCATGTTAGCGCATATAGTCCATGTCCAAGTTCATAACCCATGTACGGAGTCCTAGTAAGAAACAATATATGCTGGTGTCTGCAATAAAATGAGTACCTGAGATTCTGCCATGAAGCGAAGAAAAGGCCAAACATTAGTTGTGACTCTAATTGGATGAAATAGTGTCTTCCGCCTCGTGCTTTGACTCTCAGAAGGATTGAGTGTCTGGAGGCCATTAATCAGAAGCACATGATCCTTACTGAAGCATGCAGCAGGCCAAATGAATGAGTAGCAACATATTTTGTAATCGACACTAAAAACAACACAATTTGTTTCAGTGACATTTAGGAAACATACACTCCTTTGAATAGTCTTAAGGTCAGCATGTTACCTAAGGCTTCTGTACCTGTCGGGTGTCGAATGTAATACAAACTACTTGCGTGCCATCGGGTCTGTTTGCTTTTCTTAACGAACCCCATACAGTGATGTGGATTTTCACATCTCTTGAATACCACAATGTGTACCGACATCACTGCAGGTAGTAACATGCACATACAGTAAGCACTTACATGTAGAGGTCTAGAAAAATAAAGAAAGACTAAATGAAAACCATTTGCCGTACATACATATGCTATATATATATAATAAATGTAGATATGTGTTAATATCAAACAGGTCTCACAACCATTTTGTATTTCATTACCATTTCAAATGACATGCTTTGTTAATGCATAGAAACGGTAGTTGAGCAGGAAATTTGACATTTACTAATATGGGTTTTCCATGGACCTAATTAAATCCAAGGTAATTAAAGTCTATCTTATTACTTAGAGAAAACCTGAAGTCACAGATAGAATGATCTGGAAGTACCCCATTACTGGCGTCAGAAATATTTCCATTTGAAGTCTGTATTCACAGGGAGTTTCATGGTTTTGTGAGACACATACAAAAGAGTTCAAAGCCCCGGCCAGGGAGAGAGTCTGTCAGTAAGTAAACCATGAGTTTAACACAGTTTAATTCCTGGTGTACACTAGACCCTGTGCTCAGGCTGCAGACACACAATGCATAATGCATTTCCCACAGATGACAATGGGAGTGAAGGTGCATTTTCGAAAGATACTGAATGTACAATTCGGAGTTATGCGGTACTTTTGTGAGGTATATTGCATATTTTCCATGCGTGGGTTAGGGCCCCATTGTAGGTAAGGGGAGACATGTCACCCTTATCTCTTGTTAAAGCTTCTTCAATGCTATCTAGCGTATAATGCACAGTTCACAGGGGTTATAACATGTTTTGACAGTATATCAAGTTGTTTTGAAATCATAGTGATTACACATTTATAGAATATGGTTTCTCATGAAAATAAGATACATTCGTTCTTGATCTTACCGGAATGGTTTATTTCTACAGACAGTAGCACTAAGTTAGCAGCTTGCCTCTATTTAATCAGCATCAGAACTGACAATACCCATCACTACTCAAGTTACAGCCCTTTACACTGTTTTAGCAATTGAAACACCTACTGTTACATATTGACATTTGTCATCTGTTGTTAACATATTTCTGTCTGCTCTTAATTAGCATCCCCTTCACAATCATTTTAGAGGATTAATTACATGTTATATTTGTCGCTACTGTGCAAAAATAGCTCTTTGGAATTGCATATTGCAATCGGTTGTATAATTTGCTGAGAGGGTAATTGTACATTTGGTTATAATGTGTACTTAGTACATCGATGCCGTACCAATAATTACAGTAATACCCTTCCAGTGATTACAGCAGTAGTAACTCATTAATTGTCTCCTACATGCTGCTGCAGGATGCCATTCCTCTACTGAGGGAGAATTGACAAGTTATGCATTTCATTATTTGAATGTGTAAACTGTGAGACAGGAGAGTGCATTTACAATTGTATTTGTAACGACATAATAGTAATATACTGAATTCATGAGTTGAACCTTGGTGGACATGTCCTTTTAGGGATGGCATGGCACCTAAATGACTTATTTCAGTAGAAAGGAGGGACCTAAGATATGCAGAATCAAAAAGATCAGCCATGACCGGAGCACAGATAGTAACGCAGTGT